>NC_058404.1:137255159-137263230 GCF_002201575.2 Neomonachus schauinslandi
CGGCGGGAAGCCTGCTTCTCCCCCTCCCCCCCCCCCTGCTTGTGCTCCCTCTCTCACTGTCACTCTGTCGAAAAAAAAAAAAAAATCTTAAAAAAAAAAAAAAAGGTAAATCTTAAAAAAAAATAAAAATAAAAATTAAAAAAATTAAAAAAATAAAATAAAAATATGCAGAAGACATGAGTAGACATTTCTCCAAAGATACATAAATGGCCAATAAGCACATGAAAAGACACTTAACATCACTGATCATTAGGGAAATGCAAATCAAATGGCTACAGAAAATAACTAACATTGGTGAGGATGTGTAGAAATTACAGCCCTTCGTGCACTGCTGGCAGGAATGTAAAATGATACAACTACTCTGGAAAAAGGTTGACAGATTCTTTAAACATGGAGGGGTGCCTGGGTGACTCAGTCAGTTAAGCGTCGGCCTTCAGCTCAGGTCATGATCCCAGGGTCCTGGGATCAAGCCCTGCATCGGGCTCCCTGCTTGGCTGGGAGTCTGCTTCTCCCTCTCCCTCTGCCCCTCTCCCTGCTCGTGCGCTCTCTCTCTGTCAAATAGATAAATAAAATCTTAAAAAAAAAAAAAAACTCAACATGCAATTATCATACAACCCAGTACTTGCAGTTGTGGGAATTTAGTCCGGAGAAATAAAAACTTACATTGACACCAACACCCATATGCTAATTTTCTATAGCTTCTTTATTTGCAATAACCAAAAACTTGAAACAACCCAGATGTCCTGTAATGGATGAATAAGTAAATTTGTAGATGCATACCACAGAATGCTACCCAACAATAAAAGGTACCAAACTACTGATAAACACAAACCGTAGATGAATCTCCAGGGAATTACGTTGAGTAGAAAAAAGTCAATCCCAAAGGTTGCATACTATACGATTCCACTTGTATAACATTTTGAAATGATAAAATTATAGAAATGGAGACAGGATTCGTGGTTGCCAGGGATTAGAAAGGAGGGTGTGGGGAAGGAAGGTGGGTGTGATTATAAAAGAGCAACAAAAGGAATTCTTAAGGTCCTGTAACTCATGCCATATTGGTTCCCCTTTTAGGAGCAACTGTATGTTCTATATCTGGACTGTGGTGGTGATCATACAAATCTACACATGTGGTAAAATTGCATAAAACTAAATACACACACACAGAAAGGAGTACATATAAAACTGGTGAAATCTGGATGAAGTCAAGGATTGTATCAATGTCAATATATGGTTGGACAGGATGTTATCATCGAGGAGATAGAAGGATATACAGGATCTCTGTGTATTATTTCTTACAACAGCATGTGAGTTTGCCATTATCACCACCCCGGCAAGAACAGCGTGACCAACGTAAAATTCTGAAGAAGCTCCACAGTAGTTCCATTGGAAGCTAACGATACCATTATCCATAGACTTATTCTTTTTACCTCCCAAGGCATCCCTTGAGGTTAAGAAAGAGCAATTTCATCTATCATTAGGCAAGCCTTACCGTATGGTTTTCCCAGAATTTGGTATTAGTTTGCCCTATGAGAATTAAACTAGTAGGGGCGCCTGGGTGGCTCAGTTGGTTAAGCGACTGCCTTCGGCTCAGGTCATGATCTCAGGGTCCTGGGATCGAGACCCACATCAGGCTCCCTGCTCAGTGGGGAGTCTGCTTCTCCCTCTCCCACTCCCCTTGCTTGTGCTCTCTCTCTCTCTTCTCTCTCTCTCAAATAAATAAAAATTTTTTAAAATAAGAATTAAACTAGTAAAAATAAAATAATTTAGGACAGTAGCCATTAGCCATCTTAGATGCTTTGACAATAAGAAGAGCAATGCATACTGAAAGATATCAAAGGATCTCAGGGAGGATGTCTGCATTCTTCTAGAAAAGCAGGAGCCCAGAGAGGAAGATTGTATTAAGCTGTCCTGAGCCCTGCCTTGGAGGGCAAGTACCTCGGCCTCACACTGGCATTGATCTGCTTGGGACGGCTGCCACTTCCGGAGTATGTATTATGGGTGAGGTGCTCTACCTGCATCGTCATTAATTCTCAGCACAATCCTCCCAAATATGAAGTTATCAGCATACTTACTAAGGCTTAAGAGATGAAATAACAAGCCAGAGATCACACATGTGGTGAGTGACAGAGGTGGATTTCAGGCCTATGCATCACCATACCATTTCCATTCCGCCATACTGCTCTTTAGAGGCAGCAGGCACGTAAAGCTGTTGTAGCTTGATGCCGTGCTCTTAGAATTAGCTCGTTAACTCTCTTCATTTTACTTTCCTGCTTCCACATTTTGATTGCCCAGATAGAGGTTCCAAAAGGGGAACCAGTGTGAGTATCTGTCCATTTGGCAGTTGTATTCCCCCTGTACATGAACACGTTGGCACTGATTTGTTCACCACTCTATTGTAAAAATGCTTAAGAGGCACGGGTTCCCTGCAGGCTGATGATTCTTGTACGCTGGAGCATTCTGTTCCTGCAGACAGAGAAGATACCGTGCTTAGGTTAACCTCTAGGGTACTACTCCCGTGTGAGGGCACAGTCTTTGATGTCCTCCCTCTTTTAAAATTCAGTCTTCATGCAGCAAGTTGGGGAAATGGTGTTACAGATGTAAGTAACTGGCCCAGACCCAGAGAGTTGATTACTGGCAACGTTGAGAACTAGGTCTCTGAACTCTTCTTCCAGTGTAACTATTTCATCTGTGCTCATGCTGTCCGAGCATCCGATTTCAGGGGCAGATGTGGAATAATGGGTTTGCATGCTCAATCCACATTCCAGTTTTCTGTACTCATGCTACATCTTTGGCTAATGATGAAATTTTTTTTTTTTTTAGCAAAACTGATAGCTTTATTATAAGCCCACAATTTTCTGGACATAAATAAATGCAGAGACACTGACCAGCCATAGTGGGTGTGCTTCAAATGTTCATCATCCTTCTATATTACACAAACTGGGTAGGCACCACTGGTTCCTACAATAGCTTTTCTATATTGAATAGACTGTTACATATAAATAGTTGTATTCATGAGACTTTGCCTCAATTATTTCCACCACCTGGTATGGTATGTAGCACAAGCAGGATGTCAATCCTTGTGGATTGGATTGGATTGGAGTAGACTGGATTAAATTGATTGAAAGTGGTTCTAATGTCTTTTTTTTTTTTTTAAAGATCTCATTTATTTATTTGACAGAGAGACACAGCGAGAGAGGGAACACAAGCAGGGGGAGTGGGAGAGCGAGAAGCAGGCTTCCTGTCGAGCAGGGAGCCCGATGCGGGGCTCGATCCCAGGACCCTGGGATCATGACTTGAGCCGAGGGCAGACGCTTAACGACTGAGCCACCCAGGCACCCCAAATGCATTTCTTTAAAAAAATGTGTATAGCTCAGTTGACTGCCTCTGCTTAAATAAAACCTTGTACTTTTTCTGTAACCGTTGGGCCAGTGATGGGGTGTGCTTGGATGTCACTCAGAACCATTCATCAGAACATCAGATAGCTGCTCCAGTGTAGACCAGTGTGGTGTGTAGCATGGCTACCTAGAATTGGCTGACTCAGGACCTATAAAGCATTTTTTTTTTAAGATTTTATTTATTTGAGAGAGAGAGAGAGCACACAGAGGGAGAGTGAGAGGTGAACTCCCTGCTGAGCAGGGAGCCCGATGTGGGGCTCGATCCCAGGACTCTGAGATCATGACCTGAGCCGAAGGCAAATGCTTAACGACTGAGCCACCCAGGCGCCCCAGTTCTAATGTCTTTCAACTCTTAGCTACTGTCATTTATTTAACATCCCTACCCAGACAGCTGTTTAGACCATACCACGACTGGTCACAGATACATTATTAGGTTCGGGTGTGTGTCCCCTCACCTGAAAGATCTACTTTATCAGGCAGGTGATTTCTGGTAAGCAAGACCTTCCTGACACCTTACCGGTCGCCAGCCTCCAGGGAGGGCCATGTTAGTTTTCTGATTCCAGGACTTGGGAGGCCCAGGGAGTGTCAGCGTGCAAAAGCAGGTATCACGGAGGTGCTCAGATATGTAGCAGTGCTGGTTCAAACTCGTAAGCAACTGGTGGTTCACTGGAAAACTCAAAATAATGAGCAGTGATAGCTTCTTAGAGATACCTGTTAATTACATTATTCTTCTGTTTGGCAGGTCACCTGTGGAGGTCAATTTCTCATAGACACCCCTGCAGCTTCTCTTTTTCACTTCCATTTATGTGGGGAATCTTTTTATTCATTTATTTTCGCTTTCAAATATAACATCCAAAATGCCTGACATCTATTCTTGCTCCCCACTGTGTTCACTGGAGTTAATTTAAAATTATTCACAGTGCATTGTTTTCCTGAAATTCATCTTTAGAGTCCTTGGAGATAGTTGCTCAATAACATGTCATGAGAAAAGTTCAGATTTGCAAAGCATCTGTCATTTCCTCCTGCATTGCTAATTTATTTAGTAAGCATTTGTTTCTAGCATTATCTGCCAAGCTGTAGACATATGTACATGCCAGATCCATAGAGCCATAAATCCAAAACTGTTAATAATCACACTAAAAGTAGGTTGGAATAAGCTTTGGTACCTAGCTCTTCTGAAAGTCCTAACCGAAACCCTTTTGTCCTTGCTTAAAAATATTGATGCTCATATAAGGATAACTGTGTTTATGAGAAGTTTCCCATTTAGTTCTCAACTGAGGCTCTGGAATATTTAAGCTAATGCTGGACAACTATCATCCTTGTTAACTGTTCATGGGACTTCCATGAGTGTAAGTGGCAGTAATAGATTGATTTGGATCCTGGTTTCATAAAACACACTTCTTTTCAGTTAAAGTAAGCTCCCTTTCCGCCCTGAAAGAGTAAGGTGAATTTTTGCCTTAGTTATTAATGCCTGTTGATTTTATTTCAGTGATACAGGCATGGATGGGAAGAAGTGCAGCGTATGGATGTTTTTACCTCTTGTATTTACTTTGTTTACTTCAGCTGGATTATGGATAGTGTGAGTATTCTCTTATTTAATTATTTAAGGACTTGGTGCAGTGTAGATCAAAATGTAGTTTTGATAGTATATGGCATAGCTATATAAGTGTATTTATAAATACTTTAAAATAATGTTTACTAATTCGACCTTGCTAAAGTCCCCATTTGTCTTCCCTTCTATTACCCAAAGTAAAGAGCAAAAGTGAGTAATAAATTATGCAAAGCAGGTAGTGAAGAATACTGGTTTTATTTTGTGTTCCCGTGTTCTTTCGGTAATGAACGTTCTATAAACTGGTGATAGGGATTCATTATTTTCAAGATTTGCTCCTTATTCTCACATGCTCAAGATTCCATTCACAGTCCAGTGCATAGTCCGGTATGACTGGGTTTGGTACTCAGCTTATCACAAAATGCTCCCACACTTGCTTATTTCTAGTACTATTTCACTTCCAGCAAATTATTTTAGTTCCTTGCTGTTCACTGAGAGAGGTGGGCACACTCCTGAGAAGTTAGAAAATTTGAATTCTAATTTTAGTTTCCTCAAAGTTATAAGGTCTTATTTCTTTGTTTTCCCAGTTTCCAGATTATAATGATTACCATCAATTTGGAGGGTGTTTTGAAAATTCAAGAAACAGTATTAATAATCACATTTGAATTGTAAAGAGCCTTATAAGTGATCTGTAGGTAAACATTATAGCAAAAGAGATTTTTCCCAGCTGGGAAAAACAATGAATATGATTTAATGTGACTAATCTAGTAAAACTGGGAAACAAATGAGTCTTTTAAAAAAATTTTCTTTGTTTTATAAACTTTACTTGTTCTTTCTTCGTAGATACTTTATAGCTGTGGAAGATGACAAAATTTTCCCATTAAATTCAGCTGAAAGGTAAAGCCAATCTCTGGGTAATTCATTGTTTATCAATAGACTTAATAAAACTTTTGCCACTGGTGAGGTTAAACTGTGCACAAATGACTGTACTTTAACTTGTGCTTTTTCTTTTCCAGGAAACCGGGCGTGAAGCACGCACCCTATATAAGGTAACTCAATAGCTCTTCTGATCTGTTGGATCCTAGGAGAAGTTGGGAGATGACTTAATTTGGGCTACTGGGTGGCTAATAAACAAAAATTTATGTCTCACAGCTCCTCGGGAGGCTGGAGGTCCAAGATCAGGGCGCCAGCAGTCAGGTCTTGATGAGGGCCCTCTTCTGGGTTGTAGATGGCCATCCTCTGATTGTG
Organism: Neomonachus schauinslandi; assembly: GCF_002201575.2. Classification (NCBI taxonomy): domain Eukaryota; kingdom Metazoa; phylum Chordata; class Mammalia; order Carnivora; family Phocidae; genus Neomonachus; species Neomonachus schauinslandi. The sequence continues at coordinate 137,261,355 of NC_058404.1, forward strand.
TCCTATCACGGCAGAAAGGGGACGAGACAGCTCTCTGGGATCTCTTTTATAAGGGCACTAATCCCACTCAGAAGGGCTCGACCGTCATGACCTGAGCATCTCCCAAAGCCCCACCTCCTCATAGCATCACATTGGGGGTTAGGATCTCGACATACGAATTTTGAAGGGACACAGACCATTGAAGGTGGCAGATTTTAAGATAGTAGTAATAAAACATGTCATTATTTTCAAGTATTGCAGGTGACGAGCCTCCTGCAAGCTGTGTGTTTAGTCAAGTCATGAACATGGCAGCATTCCTAGGTAAGAAGAGTGAAAGAATGCTTGATGTGCTTTGTACCTTTCTTTTTTATTTTAAATCCTCCCAAACCCACATCAAAAGCATGGTGGGCTTAGCTGATAATTTGGTATCATATCATGTCAATATGCTGAAGCTGGCTTTTCGTTTTGAGGGTCCTTTTTCTCGTACTTTCATGTTCACCTTGCTTACCTTACATCTTCTCTTCCCCTTACCATCTTTATCATTTCAGTGTATTCTTGACTTTATTTCTATTGCCACGTGAAATACTGTATTTCATGTGCCAGAAAATTCCTGCATGACAATGTAGTAATCATGCAATACATTTGTGTTAAAAAGAATGCCTTATTTATTTCTTCACTGGCAAGGATGACAAATGCCTGGGCTTTGTGATAAATATTGATGTGTGGAGACACTGTCTTTAGATCTAAAGGTCAGCATTAACATGGGTGATGCCGTCTCCTGTATATATATATACACATACCAAGATGGCAAGTGGAGATGTAGGTTAAAAAAAAAAAAGAAGAAACCTTTGGTACTCAGGTCTGGTCCCTGTTCCGTCCTTTTCCTCCAGGGCCCAATACCATCATTTCATATCCTGTCCCCTTTGTTCTGTGAGTGTTTCCTTCTGAGGATTGAGGGAACCAGCCATTCTCTCTGTCCTTTCCCACGTCCCCCTTGTATACCATCTCCCCAAGGCCAGTCTCCTCCGTGTCTTTCAAAGGGTCAGCTAATATCATCGTTGGCATGCTGTAGGGGATGGGCCGGTGATAGCTAAATTTTTCAACAACTGCTTTCTGGAAATGGTTCTTTTGGATGGTGAGAATTTCAGCCTTGGTGGCATCTGTCCCCCAAAGAGGTGACCTATTATTTCATCTATGTAGAACTCCACCCCAAAAAAGTTCTTCTCATTTTTAAGATGTTATTTTTTTAACGTTTGCTGTAGGAAAAGGAAAGACCTATAGAACTCACTGGAAAATCAAGGGAGATGGTTGGTCCAACATGCAACATAGGCACAATCTTGGTATAGAAGGCTCAAAACATGAGAAACGTGGAGAACGTTCCCAGGGAGGCCCAGGAGGCCTCTCTTGAACCCGTGGAGTTCAATGAGAAGAACACTGGGGGACTTGTCTGCAGTTACTAAAGTTCCTCCCTGGAGCTAACTCTATGTGGGTCAAAACCTTTCACCACCCAGGCGTCCCCAAAACATAGCCCATTTTGCCTGAGCAGGAGATGTCTGGAAGGCATGGACTGCCACGCCACCACTAAGGAGGAGGTCAGATACAACCCTAATGCCGAAGTTGCCGAGTCTTTGAAGAACTCTCCTCGTCGTGTCCTTGGTAGGCAGGATTTTCATGTCCTGGCTATTCCCCGGTTCTGGAAAAGGCAGTACTTACTGCAGCTGACGCACACCTGGGCACCAGTGTCAGTCCTGGCCAGTCAGGTTCTGTCTTCCCTGCCATCAGCCTCAGCTATCATGAGCTTTAATTCTCACCTTTTTTTCCCTACTCTTGACACCAAGGCATAAATGACTGCTAAGGAGCTATTTGCATTTAAGAGAACACCACCACCACCACCCCC
>NC_058404.1:137263330-137358330 GCF_002201575.2 Neomonachus schauinslandi
CCCCCCCCCCCCCCCCCCCCCCCCCCCCCGAGAGAGAATCTTGAATTGCAGGGTCAGGGACCTTTCCCAGTCAGCCTGCAGTCACACCAAGTAGGCCTGCAAGTTGGTACCTACTCATATGATCTTCCCCACGGGGTGCAATAATAGCAATAATTAATAGCAGTCATTTATATTCCAGGCATAATGCTAAGTGCTTTGCAAATACCACCTCATCTAATCACGAGACACAGGAGACTGCCCTTATTAAAAAGCTGTCACAAGCTGTTTGACCTCCACTTGGGCTTTGAAGACACCAGTGAACATGTTGGAAGCCACATATTGCTTCCTTCACATTCTTAAGACAAATTGATATTTCTCCATAGTCTTTAGTGTGTAATCTTCAAAATGCCAATTTGCACAGCTCACAAATGTATCCAGGTATAAAGCTTATGATTAACTAATTATAAAAGCATTTCCAAAAACAAAGTAATGAAAACAAGCTCCCCTCTTCCAGATGACATTCGTCATCATCTTATTCTCTGGTCCTCTCCTGTTCCAGCAAGAAGCACTTAAGCCTTTACTAGTGCTTGCTCTGAGGTATTGCAGTATCCAGTGTTTATTCTTTATTATCTTCCAGCATTTTCGGTGCCATCTGGTAGACACGAAACTGATGAAGATTAGTGTTCAGTGGGAGGAAGCCAACAATTATTTATTTATCAACTCTGGGAGTGAAAAAGAATCCATTTACTAATGATTCTTGCTCCAAGTGGAGGAGGCTTTCATCTCCTCAGGCCAGTCCCTGTTAGACCTCGGACTATTACTTTAGATGGCATATTGACTTTAAGGAACAACGTGGACTGCCTAGAAATCACTGCTTTTTGGCAGAAATCTAGATTCTAATTTACAATCTACAAGTGCGTCAGTGTAGCATTTATTAAAATCAGTTAGCAACGATCTTCTGTCTTTTTGATGTACTAATCAAAGATCGAACTCAATTATTTTCTTTACCCAATTAGTTATGCACTTTGTCCCAAATCCACACTTTTATTTCCCGGGGCGGCGGGGAAAGAGACCTAAGACAAATTTCTTGAAAGGAATATTCTTTTCTGCCCTGAACAGGTTGTGAGGATAAAGCTGATAGGCTGAATGATCTCAGTCACTTAATAGCAGCTGCTCCCCCTCCTTCAGCCAAAACACACTGATTGCTGGGTTCTACTGCAGTCATAAATAGGAATTATTGATGCACAAACAATAAAACTAAACAAATGAACAAAGAATTTGGCCAGGCACCAATTTAGAACTGCAATGAAGAGCTGCTGTTTTGAGTTTGAACTTTAAAAGCCCAACCAGAGGCGCCTGGCTGGCTCAGTCGGGAAAGCGTGGGACTCTTGATCTCAGGGTTGTGAGTTCAAGCCTCACATGGGGTGTGGAGCCACTTTAAAAATAAATAAATAAAAATAAAGGCCCAATCAGCCTCACAATAAAAAATTTAGTAAAGAAAATAGGCAATTATTCTACTCTTTGTGTTCTTTTAATATAGATAAATAGGGGATACTTACATAGCAAAGGACTATTCCAAATACCATAAACAACAGAAGGGTGGGTTTTAAAAATCTTTTCTAAAACTGTTAATAAAATCTAAAAATTTTTTTAAAGATTTTATTTATTTATTTGACAGAGAAAGAGAGAGAGCAAGCAGGGGGAGCGGGAGAGGGAGAAGCAGACTCCCTGATGAGCAGGGAGCCCCATGCAGGGCTCGGTCACAGCACCCTGGGATCATGACCTGAGCTGAAAGCAGACACTTAACCTACTGAGCCACCCAGGTGCCCCTAAAATCTAAAATTTTTAATGAAACTAAAAGACATATCTTCTGATCAGAACATTAATGTAGTAAAAAATTGTTCAGTATATATAAAGACAGCTTTGAAATCACCCCACTGCCCAGAAGTCTTTCTCAAGCATGTATAATTAAATCATTACTTGGTTGAAAAGGACTTAATAACCGATAATCTGAATCTTGCCTCCATTAAACCTGTTAATAAAACTGTTAAAGGACCAGAAGCTTGTAATTTCCACCACCTTAAAATTTCAACTAGAATCTTTTTTTTTTTTTTTTAATGTAGCCTCTATGACCAACGTGGGGCTTGAACTCACAACCCTGAGATCAGGAGTCACACGCTCTACTGACTGAGCCAGCCAGTTGCCCATAGAATCTATTTTTGAAGGAAAATCTGCCTAGTCTGAGCTGATTAACAATGGCGTTAATAGGTAAAGAGGGCAGAGTGTGGTGTTTGGAATGCCGTTCTGGAAGTTAGGAGTGTTGGGTTGAATTCATGTCTCCAAGTAGGTTTCTGTTTCCTGCTTAATTTCATCATCTGTTCATGATAAAATGATTTATCATCATATTACAAGTGGGAAGGCTAGCAGGGCTGAGACCAGAAGATGATACATGTCCTGTGTTTACCAGGGAGAAATGAGTAACACAGAATATGGCCACTGACGCTCTTGCTCTGGGCACAAGGGAACAAACGGACCTGACAGGTCAACAAGGAGAGCCATCTGTGTCTGCTTCAGCAGTGCTTTAGGGCTTAAGCCGAAGTTCTAGTACGATCCTATTCCCCCAAATTAAATGACATCCAGAGCTGCTAGAGTAATACTTTCCACTAGTCATTTTAATTTAAGTGTTTTTAAAGATTTTTATTTATTTATTTGACAGAGAGAGATTGAGTACAAGCAGGAGGAGTGGCCGAGGGAGAAGCAGGCCCCCCACTGAGCAGGGAGCCCGAAGCGGGGGCTCCATCCCAGGACCCTGGGATTATGACCTGAGCCGAAGGCAGACGCTTAACCGCCTAAGCCACCCAGGCGCCCTCACTAGTCATTTTTAAAAGAAATGAAATGTGCTGTCTTGGTATGTGGTCATTGTGTCCTAATATCCATACACAGTTAATAGCAAGTGTCTCCTGTGGTGCCCTGTGTTGAGGATTCTGGTCTTAACCTAGTGACCTCTTTATCTGATGATCACTTAGGGCTTATGTGGAATTTCTCCTCTCCGCTTCCTCCTCCTATTCCCATTTTAAAAAGTAGGAAGAAGTTGTGCTGATTTTTTCATCCTCTAGGATACTTGTTGTCATTATTAATAGACTCTGATATATTATAATTTCTAACTAGGTCCCTCAAACCATTAGGTTTGGACTCTTTCAACTCAAGTATCATTTATAAATTCTATGACCTCTAGTGGGAGTTAGATGAAGCATAAATATACTAAAAGCTAAATCAGAGCTGAACAATTTGAGATTTTATAAATTACAGTTTACTACTATTTTGTTTCTAAAATCCAAATCTTAACCAAGTTGTATACACCACTCTTTGATCAGAGGTACTTGGAACTGAAAATCAACTTGCTGAGCTTAACTCTGTAACTTCACATTATGACATTCAGCAAATATAGGAAATGCAAATTTATGGAAGGGTTTTCTTTATTAATGACTACTAATAAGGGCCTATAATGAAGATAAAAACCTTTAACAAGGGGCGCCTGGGTGGCCCAGTCGTTAAGCGTCTGCCTTCGGCTCAGGTCATGATCCCACATGAGTGGGATGTGGGATCCCACATCGAGTCCCACATCAGGCTCCCTGCTCGGCGGGAAGCCTGCTTCTCCATCTCCCACTCCCCTTGCTTGTGTTCCCTTTCTCACTGTCTCTCTCTCTCTCTCTGTCAAGATAAATCAATAAAATCTTTAAAAAAAAAAAACCTTTAGCAAATAATTACCTACTTAATTGCTGTATAAATAGGATAATTCTTGAATTTCTAATTGTCTTCCCTGTTAAACCTTAATGTCAAAATAAATGGTCTTAGGAAGTAGAAAGTGCATTTCCTTATATGTAGATATAACTTATATTAACTGCAAGCACTCTTTTTCACTTATTTGTAGACTAACCTCTCCCAGCTTTTTGTATAAATATGAAAATACCCCTGCACTAAGCAATTACTAAAAGGGGATTCTTATATTCATGGCTTGGGTATGGACCATCCTCAAGGTTACTATTAGAAGTCAGGTTTGAGGTGTGCCTGGCTGGCTCAGTTGGAAGAACATGTGATTCTTGATCTCAGGGTTGTGAGTTCGAACCCCACATGGGGTATAGAGATTACTTAAATAAATAAAACCTTAAAAAAAAGAAGTCAGGTTTAAATCTAGGTAAATTCCTTCATTCTTTCTGATTCTCCCATAACAATTTGCTTCAAAAGATGGAGTGGGCTTTCAAAGTGAGTAACATCATAGAAGTATTGAGCTTTCATCATATAATCAGTGTGATTTTTAGTACATACCAAGCCCCCAGATCTGTGTTAAAATTCAGATTTCATAATTTGATTACTGTAACTGCTCTAATTTAGATCGACTATCCTTATCCTTTGACAGTGGACACCTCCAGATAGAATTAGAGGGAAGTGGGAATAAACCAGTAATCAAGGGATTTGTACACTTGCCTTGTCTTCTTCCTATCCCCAGGAATGATTTCTGGCACAGGGACCAGCAGGTGTGTCTGAAGGTGGACCCATCTTCTTCCCTGTGTCTTCCTGCCATGTCTGCTCTAACACTGTGAAACTAAAGGGGGGGGGGGTGAATTAGTGAACTCTTGAGCCATGGATTGTCTTTATTCCTGTCTTAATTGTTGTGTGAGGCCTCTGCGATGTTCTCCTAAGCCAGTGTGTCCTGGGCTGACCTTGTTTTTGAAAACTCTGTGAACAACCCTTGCACCACTCAAATAACATATAGCACCTGCTGTTTCAACTCCTCTCTGCCTCCCCCAGGGTAGGCATAATAAAACATCCAAATAATCAGAAGCATCACGTGAAAAATTTCTTTTAGAAATTATCTGCCATTTCAGAGACTTAAAAATGCACCATGGCGCAAAGTTTAATCTCGCACATTGGGGCTTTAGAATTCTGCCTCAGAATCTAGCCGCATGATTTCGATTTTTAAATGTTAACATTTTGTTTTATCCCCAGCTCTCGTGGTAGCTGTTCTGCGCTTCATACAGCTGAAACCCAAGGTTTTAAATCCATGGCTGAATATTAGCGGATTGGTGGCGCTGTGTCTGGCCTCCTTTGGAATGACCTTACTTGGTAATTTTCAGGTACTTCATTTGGCCTTTTTCACCTCCTTCTCCCCCTTCGCCTAGAGGATGGCCATAGCCACTGATTCTGCACAAATCTTTTAAATAATGCTAGTGGTGGTTCCTATTAAGCACAGGTCCTCCAGCAGTCAGTCCTTCTGGTCTTTGGCCCCGTCTGCTGATGTTCGCATTGCACGTGTGAGGGTGCTCACTCTGCACTGGAAGTACAGCACAGCTATGGGGAAAAGTAGCCTCTACAATCGCTGTGTAGCTTCTACAGAGGATTTCAAAGTGCTTTATACTTTTTCTCATAAAAAACTGTCTCCCGATGTAACTTTCTAGAAAACTAATATGATCATGGCCTTTCTAAAATTAAACACCGAAGGGGCCCCTGGGTGACTCAGTTGTTAAGTGTCTGCCTTCTGCTCGGGTCGTGATTCCAGGGTCCTGGGATCGAGCCCCGCATCGGGCTCCCTGCTCGGTGGGAAGCCTGCTTCTCCCTCTCCCACTCCTGCTTGTGTTCCCTCTCTCGCTGTGTCTCTCTCTGTCAAATAAATAAATAAAATCTTTAAAAAAATTAATTAAATTAAACACTGAATATCCTTTTTGGATGAAAGCTTGCATTTCATAAGAGCAAGCTCACGTGGGACTCAAGTTTGCAAACACAGAATTTCTCTAGAACACCTAGGACTTGTATAAAGGTCTACTAACACTAACTCTTCTGCCCAGACATTTAGAAGCCAGAGATCACAACATTTAAGAATCATTTCCCTAGGGGCGCCTGGGTGGCTCAGTCGTTAAGCGTCTGCCTTCGGCTCAGGTCATGATCCCAGGGTCCTGGGATCGAGCCCCGCATCAGGCTCTCTGTTCAAAAGGGAGCCTGCTTCTCCCTCTCCCACTCTGCCAGCTTGTGTTCCCTCTCTCACTGTCTCTCTCTGTCAAATAAATAAATAAAATCTTTAAAAAAAAAAAAAGAATCATTTCCCTAGGGGTGGCTCAGTTGGTTGAGCATCTGGCTCTCAATCTCAGCTCAGGTGTTGATCTCAGGGTCATGAATTCCGGCCCCATGCTGGGCTCCACGCTGGGCATGGAGCCTACTTAAAAAAAAAAAAAAAATTCCCTTGCCGGGCGCCTGGGTGGCTCAGTTGGTTAAGCGACTGCCTTCGGCTCAGGTCATGATCCCAGGGTCCTGGGATCGAGTCCCACATCGGGCTCCCGGCTCAGCAGGAAGCCTGCTCCTCCCTCTCCCACTCCCCCTGCTTGTGTTCCTGCTCTCGCTGTCTCTGTCTCTGTCAAATAAATAAATAAAATCTTTAAAAAAAAAAAAAAAATTCCCTTGCCAAGACCATCATCCACCTCTGGACTCGAACGACTCCATTTGTAAGACAGACGAGGAGCGCCCCTGCACTGGAACAGTGGTTGTCTGATTGCCCATGGCTCGTTCCCTTCCCAGTGTCCTCCAACCTCTGCTTTATATCCTGGTGAGAAACTTCCTCCATCCTGACACCTCTCCCCATCTGTGGAGTGAAATCCAAATGGCAGAGGCATTTAAAAATATAGGGTAGTGGATTTTCTAAAACTGTCTCTCGTTCCACCCCTCAGTCCCGGTAATTCATTACACCAGGAAAACTCATTCCCCAGCACTTCGCCTGGCACAGAGGAGCAACGGAATAGTTACTTTTGAATCGATGGGTCGTTTGACAGATTGGCAGTCCCACTCGTTCTTTTACTACTCTAGGGCCCATCCCCTATCAAGCCAGACGTACTGAGTGGCTGTTGCCTGCTTGTGCTGTAGGGGCTGTTTATAAACCTATTAACCTATTAACTCTATAAAAACCAGGGCCTGGATGGAAGTTACTGGGTAGACCTTTTGGTCTTTCCTAAAGTCCAGAGATTGGGTTGTTTTGGCGAACCACAAATACTCAAAGCCATGAATGATGACACGACATACGAAGAACACTTTCTGGAATATCTACAGAGAATACAAAGGAAACAACAAATTAGTTGCCTGTGAAGAAGCCAAGTAGCTAGCATATGGGATGGGAGACAGACTTTTCCATCTGTACTCTATAATTTTTTAAAGTTTGAACCATGTAATTATATAATCTATTTTTTAAATTAAGTTTAAAATAATAAATGAATGGACTGTGTATATAACATGGAAAACCAATTGCCTAGAAGTAAAATTGTATTTGAGGAATTGTTATTTAAAGTAAGATTTGGGGTGCCTGGGTGGCTCAGTGGGTTAAGCATCTGCCTTCAGCTCAGGTCATGATCTCAGGGTCCTGGGATGGAGTCCTGAATCGGGATCCTTGCTCGGCGGGGAGTCTGCTTCTCCCTCTGCCCTCACCCGCCCCTCGTGCTCTCGCTCTCTCTCTCTCTGACAAATAAATAAAATCTTCAAAAATAAATGAATAAATAAATAAATAAATACAGGTGTCCTCCGCATTAAAAAAATATGTAAATAAATAAAGATTTGAAAATATGTCTTTTGAGCTAAGAGAGAAAAAAAGTGGCTTCTTCCAAAGAGGAAAAAATACTACAGCCAAAAACAATAGAAAAAATTGTAAAAGGAAAGCAATATTGATTTGATGCAACCATTATTCTCACAGCAATGTCAAACAATAAAACATCTGAAGACAATGGCAATTCAAAAAAATATTTTACTATGTTGTAAGAGCCGTCTCTTCAACTATAGATTTTATTTTCTTATATGTGTAATTAAAAAATATATAATTGCTAAAGATGTTTTAAGGGACCAGTATATTATTTTTTTTAAAGATTATTTATTTGAGACAGAGAGAGAACGAGTGAGCACAAGCAGGGGGCAGAGGGAGAGGAAGAAGCAGACTCCCCGCTGAGCAGGGAGCCTGACACGGGGCTCAATCCCAGGATCCTGAGATCATGACCTGAGCGGAAGGCAGACATTCAACCGACTGAGCCACCCAGGCGCCCCGTGACCACTATATCAAAAAAAAAGTGACCAGTGTATTTTTGACATCAGTAGGCAATGATTTGGAGTTACGTCTTTAACCCTCAAATGAAATAACCCAAATGGGTCTCCTGTAACCTATTAACTCTATAAAAGCCTTGACCAGGAATCTTCAAACACTAATGTCCTTTAATGGATCTACAAATATGGAAAAAGCTTTTAGGTGACAATTTTCTTATTATAAAAGGAAAATTCAACAAAATCCCATTAACAATGAATTGGTCACATTACACAGTCAAGTTTTGTAGGAGTGTTGTTAGCTGTCTATGTCAGTAAAATCTTGACCCACTTAGAGTATATCCTCTTTGATCACTAAATACACAGGCAGATCCCAGGTCTCATTTCTTACTCTGGAAAACAAAGTTTGGGGTGTATGTTTGTAGAAACTGACATTTCTCTTTTTGGTGTAACTGTTTTTCTTTTGCTTTTCTACACTTTTCTGGAAAATAAATTCAAGGATAGATTACCCCTGCCTGAGTGGGTTATTCTAAACAAATATTTTGAGGTCTGGGGGTACTATTTCCTTTTTTCCCCCCTCAGAGTTCAGACCATTTGAGAACAGACACAAAGAGCCAGTGAAGATGAAGGACTCCACTCTTTCCAAAATCTATCATCCCATTATTGAGACATCACTTTACCTATTTTTTTTCTCCCTCAGGTGTTCCATTGGCCATCATGTCTTTTCTAAATGGGCCTCCTTGTCATTATCTGTTCATCCCTTAGCTCACGAATGATGAAGAAATCCACAATGTCGGAACTTCCTTGACCTTTGGATTTGGCACGTTGACCTGCTGGATCCAGGCTGCACTGACGCTCAAAGTCAACATCAAGAATGAAGGACGGAAAGTTGGAATTCCACGAGTTATTCTCTCAGCATCCATCACTCTCTGTGTGGTCCTCTGTATCCTTTGAATGTGAAAAGAAGGTGCTTTGACAGTGAGAGTAAAACCCAGATACGTAGATGAGAAAATCGCCATTTTCAATTGGTTAGGATATTGGTCAGATTATCTCAGAATCTTAGACAAAAGACAACAGTAATGGATATAAAAACAAAAACTCTCAGGCCTCTTTTTTATGCCAAAGAGGAGATGGAGAACTAAAAATAAAACAAGCTCTGCCTTCTCAAAATTGTTTCTATCTGTAGGTGGTGTTCCTTATCATTAATGATGTAAAAGTTTCCCTTGATGAAAAGCATAACGAAGATGCATAACGAAAATGGGGATTGATTTTCCCTTACATCTTAAAAAAAAAGTTAATTTGTGACTTTATTAATGGCCCTGTTATTTCGTTTAATTTGCAAAGGAGAACATGGCAGGCCTCCTGTGTCACACCTTGGACTTAACTTATCCACTCAGTAACAAGCAGAGAAACCAGGAAAAGCTTAACCCCAAACACATCCCAGGAGACTAGCCCGGGAGGGAGCACGGTGACCCCACCTACCGGTAGCGTGGCCCAATAGAAGCCAGCCAGTTCCAGTGCGACCAATCAGATCAGCCACTCGTTCTGTGGGGCAGAGTGATCTTAAGTGTTCACTCCAATAGGTTCTCCTCAGAAACCAGAGAGGAAGGGAATAAGGTTCCTAGGTGGTAGAATGTAGAGCTAACCCCATTACATCTTCGGGCACGTAATCGCCAGCATTTATTAGGATCTTATCATGTGCTAGGCGTTCTTCTAAGCACTTTAAATGGATCAACTCTTTTAATCCTCCTTTAACAAGAATAGTAAGGACAGAGATAATTTACCCAAGATCACACTCTGTATGCAGTGATCTCGACTTAAACTCAGGCACAGTTTGAACTCTTCACCACCACACCCTTTCGCCTTAGGGAAAGTGGCTTTAAAATATGAAAACGTTTGTGGTTCAGAGATGTCCTGTAGTTACTGGAGTCTTTGGAGTCTATTCTTCTTTCCTAACTGCCAACCATGTGACTGGTTTTTTGAAGTTCTGCAGCACCTTAGAGAACAATTAAGGACTGGAGAATCAAGCCAAAACTCGTGCTTATGGCTAGCCACTTGATAAAATATTTTATGAGTAAAAAGGTCAGAATTCTGGTATGAGATTTGAAGATTTATCCCTTCCCCACTAACTTAAGTAATAATATTGCTTTGCCATTATTTCGAGCCCTCAGTCAGAAGAGTATGTACAGACTTTATTTTGCGTTTTCAGCTTATACCAAACAATCCTGACCTGTGTTGTTCCTGAACATTTGGAACCCTGCCTTGGTTCCCAGGTGAACAGATCCAGGCCTTCTCAGGACAGCAGAGTCTGGCTGAAAATTTCACCGTATTCTTTTGCTCTCTGAAAATTTCCCAAGATTTTAAGTGTAAGTTCTGAAGATAGAGCTAATTCCAAGGGAGCATTTCTGATTTTTCTTAAAAAATGTATTTAGACCTTGGCCTCTTGGCTTCTTACTAAAGCATGCTTTGAAACGTTCTCCTTCCCAACTCCTACCGCCTGTATACTGGTGTGTGTGCGTGTACACCCCATAGAGATTCAGGCATAGGAGTCTCATTTGTTGTTTTAATAGTGAAAACTAGCAGAAAAGGAGGAGGGGCCGCTTACACGGTATTAGCACCGTAGAGACAAAGCTTCGATGTAGGTGATTAGTGATTTGATATGTTCAAAATTGTTTCTGCAGATAGAAAGGTGACTATGAATCCAGTCACTTGCAGTGATTTTTTAAAGAGAGATTTCTTTTTCTGGCCAACTAATTTTGGGGGGAATTTTAATCCTGTTGCTAATCTCACAGATTATTAGGCAGCGGTACAGCTGCATGCCTGGCCCGGGAGTCCGAGTCCTTGTATTTGAATTCTGGCTCTACCAGTTAACACCTCGGTGACCTCAGGCAAGTTACTTAACCATCTGGACTCAGTTTCCCTACTTTTAAATGAACTGATGATAATAGGATTGCTGTGAGGATTAAGTTAGATTTTCCACGCAAGCACCTAGATGGATGTCTGGCACAAAGGAAGAACTCAGTAATGGACTTCGGATTATTCATGCAAGTCGTGTGTTCAGCAAGCTGTCAAGCTAAGTTCTGCTGATGGGGGCGGCGGGGAGTGAGCCTTTTCTTGTAGCCTGTCCCTGTCCAGAAAAAAGCCCAGTTTTAATGAGGCTGATGGGGGTACTTTCCTTGACTGCTGCTCCCCAGATTTCATCCTCATGGCCCAAGGCATCCACATGTACGCAGCCAGGGTCCAGTGGGGTCTGGTCATGTGCTTCCTGTCTTATTTTGGCACCTTGGCTGTGGAGTTCCGGCATTACCGTTACGAGATTGTTTGCTCCGAGTACCAGGAGAATTTCCTAAGCTTCTCGGAAAGCCTGTCCGAAGCTTCTGAATATCAAACCGACCAGGTGTAACCTATCAGCTTTTCCTTGCCTGTGAGGTGGGTGTGCTGGGAGAAGGAGCCAGGACGCACCCACAGGACTTGGTCCATAACCTCATCACACATTTTACACACACACACACACACACACACATACACACACGTTCATGGCCACATTTGCCAAATGAGCTTTTCAGGGCAAGTTACTTAATGAAAAAGCACAAGCCCTTATGTGTCGAAATACATGCTGTTACACTGAAAATATATGCACGACAGAGCAAGAAGCTTGTGCATGATCACTTCTCTTTTCCCTCTCTCCCCCAGTACTCCCTGCTCTTCTCATTCTCTTCACGTATTTCAGACATTGTGATCACCCTACCACAGAGTAGGGCGGGCCAAATGTAACATGGGAATAATGCCAACTCCCAAAGTTGCCTTCAGATCCAAAGGGCTTGGAACCAGCTCATGAGGAAGTTCTGAATCTGGCACTAATACTCTTGAATGGACTGAGTATCATCAAGAACTTCCCCATAAAAACTCCCTTCATCACTGTTCAGTGGTCAGCTGTTTGGAGTCAATGAGAGGAATGTGCTACAAGCCCACCACCACGATTTGGACTTTACCGTGACTGAGAAATATTTCCAAATGTGAATATTCGTAGGGACGTGGTCTGCCAGGCATGGAACAAGATGGGGGCAGTGAGGGTATGGTTTCGTTTTTGCTTCCATAGTATGCTATGTATGGCTTTTGTTTTATATTTCATAGTTTGCCTTCTTTTTTTCTTTAAGTAACACCATGGGTCTCTCAAGACCTCATGGACAAAGAAGATGTAGGCCAAATGCAAGAGCTGAGCTTGTTTTGGGTTCAACCATGATAAAAGCAAAAAAAAAAAGGTGACCTGCAGGCTTCATTTGCTGCTTTTATGTTCAAAGCTAAGAAAATGTTCACAGAAAAGCACAAAGAAATATTTGTGGAGGTAATAAGAAGAGCTCCTGCTGGACATTTACAAAAGGAGTCTTAGAGCATCTTGTTTTAAGTCCAGATCAAGGGAGAGCTACTTAATATGTATCTATAGCTCAAATTTAGTATTTGGTGGTGGGGGGGGGGGGTTTAAGGGCTTTTTCATACTTGGAATTTGTAGAAACCAACTAAACAAATCACCCTTCCCCCAAACCAACTGGCATGGCTGATCCCTTACTGCCCAACATACACGTTTCACCCACGAAGAGTTTAGAACGCAAACCATAGGCCTAGGCTTTTGAGGCTGTGCTTCATAAAGAGCAGAATTCCAAGTTCAAAATGCTCTGGAGTGGGCCACGTTGACAGAGCCTCCATGAGTGCACTGTTTCAAGAAGTCCCCAAATGTACTTCACAGGAGCCTGGGATCTCATGGAATATTATGTGAAAAACATTGTTTTTTAATTCAACCCAAACTCGGATTCTTGAGGAAGGGGTCCATCCATGACTTTTCATCTCTGTATTTCTCTCGGCCTCCCAGCACAGTGCCTGGCACGTAGAGGTGCTCAACAAATGTTGTTAAATAGAGTTACTGGTAATTTAAGCGTAGGAGAAAGGAGTATCAGAGAAAGATTCAAAGATGAGAGAACAGGTGACTGTTTCAAGCAAGACAGGAATGGAAAAAATCCTAGAGAAGGATCAGGTCGGGGTGAGAACACCTATGAGTGATAGGTGAAATGTGAGGAAAAGAATCAAGCAGAGAGCATTCTCCTAGGAAAAAGGCATCTTACTGTAAATAGTCCAAGGTGACATTTATTATTTTTGAATACTGCTTTTGGGTTTGTTTTTTCATTTTTATATTTTAAAAATTTTATCAGAAAACAAAGATTTATGAAGTTTTCTTTTACTCTACACAATCCAAATTAAACAGCTTTTGGTAATGCACTGTACACTTTCTTAAGAGTATATCTAAATAGCACAGTTTAGCAGAATCAAGCAATGACTGGCATTATTCATTGGGATCTGACCACTAAATAAAATTCTTTTATGCAGAATTATGATTTGTCTCTTACACTAACATTTCTTCTGTGATACTGATACTAAAGTCCATCAGACATTCTGTTGAAAATATACTTCAGTGGGGCGCCCGGGTGGCTCAGTCAGTTAAGCGTCAGCCTTCGGCTCAGGTTATGATCCCGGGGTCCTGGGATCGAGTCCCGTGTCGGGCTCCCTGCTCAGCGGGGAGTCTGCTTCTCCCTCCCCTTCTGCCCCTCCCCACCCTCGTGCTCTCTCGCTTTCAAATAAATAAATAAAATCTTAAAAAAAAAAAAAACCAGAAAATATACCTCAGTGTTATATTGGTAGCATATTTCTAGCATGTTTTCCAATACCCACAGCCAATTCTCTGATTCTCTGGACACCAACTGGATGTCCTACAATTCAGTTCAATTCTAACACTACCCAGAGTTACTGTCAGTCCCACAAGACTGCCCTCACTCACTTCAGATGCTAGTCCCAAGTACTGGGTCCCAGGTTACCCACACTTCTTTCCAACTTGGTTATTCAATTGGTAGGGAAGGGGGGGGTCCCACAACTCCCTTCTCTTTTAAGTTAGATAATTTGCTAGAATGGCTCCAGGAACTCCAGAAAACACTACTTCCATGCGCCTGCTTATTATAAAGGATATAACTCAAGAACAACCAAATGAAAGAGTCAGATAGGGCAAGGAAGGGGAGGGATGCAGAGGTATGCCATCCTCCCAACAATTCCATGTGTTCACCAACTCAGCTCTCTGAATCTCTCTGTGCAAGAGTTTACAGAGCTCAATTTCCAGCACCCTCCCCCACATCTGCTTCTGGAGATTGGTCAAGAGGTCTAATCCCTTGGTCTTTCTGGTGACCAGCTCAATCCTGAGGCTATCTGGGAGCCCCCTCCCTAAGTGACCTCATTAGCATAAAATCGGGCTTATTATGAATAACACAAGTCAATTCTACCACTAGGGAAATTTGAAGAGTTTTAGCAGCTCTGTGGCAGGAACCTAGGACAAAGACCAAATATATTTTTGTTTTAGGCCACATATATAAATCAAGATCAAGATTATAGTACTTCCTAGGAGTTAAGAACCACAGGATTCTTCTCAGAGGCCAAAACCAGGGACTCTGTGTTTGGAATGAGTACGCCCGGAGGATCTAATGCAGACGGCCCAGAGAACAAAGTTTGAAATGAACTAAACTTCGTTTTGGTAGTCCAACTAGGTCTCTTGAAGAAAAGTTCTCCTCCTAGTTAGGAGAGCAGTATCTCTAAAACAACGTTAACATTTTAAAGGTTCCATCGTTTTCTATTGAATGGAGAACTGACTGTGGGTGAAGTTTGACCACCTGTTACTGGGTCTTCTTTGCCCCTGGTGTGAGAAAGTGAAATTTTCATATCCTAGACTTGGTCATCTGCTGGTTATAATGGAGACTGGAACATCAGTTCATTTTTGCTTAGGCATTGTGTCATTTGGGGTACGTTGGGTTTTGCTGTCCCAAAATAAAAGGAATAAAACTTAAGTTCACTTCTCATACGAGAGGTCTATCCAGGGTTGGTGTAAGGGGACCGTGCTCGGTGCTATGACTCGGACCCTGGCTGACAGAGGCTTCATCCCCACATATGCTTCGCCGCCGTTGCCGACAGAGCACTGGTTCTCGACGATTCTACTAGAAGTGACAAACATCACGTAGCTTACATTTCATTGGTTAGGACACATTGCACAGTCTTATCTGAGAGCCACGCTCCCACCATGCAGCCAGATGGGAGGAACATTTTTGTGAACAGCCTATGACTGCCACAGGGTTCACATTAAGTTTTTAAGACTTCTTTGGTCACTGTCATTCCTTTGAAGCAGGAGTAATGAAGAATCAGTGAAGAACCATCATCCTAAAGAAATTGGGGAAAGGTGTGATCTATGGAGTTGAGATAGAGCACCAAATCACCATATGAAGAACCATGCAAATAAATGAGAGAAATGCAATTCCATGGAACATCTTGACCACATCTACATTGTTTCCCCAGAGCAATGGGGATCAACAGTTTGGGGGAAGAGAAGCATTCTGCATATGAAAGAAGCTGGATTTCACAATCCTCAGCTTCCTATCAGTTCAGATTCCCTATTATGAGGGCTCCAACAAACAGCAAATACCCAAATATGAAGTCCAAAGAAGGGAGTGTGCGTGACAAGGCTAGGTCCCTCACTGGAAAAGCAAAGGTCTTTTCATCAGCATAAAATATGCTTTTATTTCTCCTATCTTAGAAAAAAAAGTCCCCAGGCACCTAGCTGGCTCAGTCAGTAGAGCATGCGACTCTTGATCTCAGGGTCATGAGTTCAAGCCCCATGGTGGATTTAGAGATTACTTTGAAAAGATTTTTTAAAAGTCCCTATTTGCTGTCTCCAGTCCCTCTCTAATTCTCTCTTGAACCCAGCCTAATCATTGGAGCTCTTACTTCTGCCACTTCGTGGAACTGCTTTACTCATTCTCCAGAGACATCGTGATAATATATACGATGGTTAGTTCTTTTACAACCTTATCTAGACCCATAAGCACTACTTAGCAATTTGATCAATCCCTCCCCCTTCTCTGCTTAAAACGTTTTCTTCACTTTCCAGAGATCATTCCCTCTTAATTCATTTCCTGCTTCACTGTCCATGCTTCTGCATCCTTTGCTGGGCCTTCTCCCTGACATCTTCACATTGGAGTGTCCCATGCCTCCGTCCTTGGAACTCTTCCTTTCCTATCTACATCCACTCTGCTGGTGACTTCATCCAGTCTTCTTCTTTTAAATGCTGCCACATGCAGACCTCTCCCAATTCACCGGCTCAGACTTTTCTCCTGGATATTCAACTAACTTGTGACCTCTCCACTTGTCATGTCAAGTACAGTAAGTCCTAATCTTTAGACTCATTCCTCCCAGAGTCTTCCCATCTAAGTTAAGGACAACTCATCTTTCAGTTGCTCAGACTGAAACCTTAAAGTAATCTTAAAGTATCTCCTCTTCCTCTCACACCCTACATCTGCCAGCAAATCCAGTCTGCCCTATCTTCAAATTATTCTAGAATCCATCCACTGCTACCCCCTGGTCCAGGTAACTTCCATCTCTCATGGACTTATGTAATAGCCTACAAAAACTGGTCTCTCACTTCCATCATTCGCTCCCTTCAGACTGTCCTCAACACAGCAAAATGCTCTTGTTAAAAGCTAAATGAGATCATCAACACTCCCCTACTTAAAACCCTCCAATGGCTTCTCTTGTACTTAGGCTAAAAACCCCAAGCACTAAAACGCCCTGCAAAGGCCAAGAAGACCTGTCTCTCCACCTTTCATTCTCTTTATTCCATTCTCTCTGCCTCTTTAGGTTCCTCCAGTAGCCAGCATGCTCTGACCTCAGGACTTTTGCACTTGCTGAAACCTCCACCCTGGACGATCTTCCCCCAGACATTTACATCTCACCTTCTTTACCTCCTCCAAAGTTACCTTCTTACCGAGGCCTACCTGACCTCTAAAACTCAACCCCCTCAAGCGCAATGCAGCACGACTGCTCTTTCCAGCTTTATTTTGCTCAACAGCATTTTGTAAACATGGTCCTGTGATTAGTTAAAATTCTAACATGCATAACACTGTCTCACACGTTTTACTTAGTTCATTATCTCATTCTCTCTACCCCAAAAATGCAAGCTCCATGAGGGCAGGGATTTTCTTCTTTTTTTAGGGTAGAGATTTTTGCCTGCTCTGTACCTGAGGCAGAGGAAGGCTTGGACTCAGTTCCCATCAACCCTAACCACCCAAACCCAGCATTCCCACAGAGCTCTGCCCTTTGAGTAGTACATCTTCTACGATAGCTAAAACTCTCTGCCCCTTGAATAGTATTATCTTGCAGGAATGCGAAGGGAGGATGCTCACTGAAAGGAGGGACTACAAAGACTGATGAAGACTGGACCAAACCAGTCTGTGCCAAGATGGACCCCAGTGCTGAGCTTCCTCCACCTACTTCCTCATTATAAATAGTAAAAATCATGCCCAGGGTGGAGAGGTGACATGTTAAGAGAGACGGGCGATACATGTAGAAGCATGTTCTGTCCACTGTGCCCGCACGGCCAACCTCCTGTCTCTCCCTACCCCAACATGCTTAGATGTCCCCCCTCTCCCACCTCAACCCCCCTGAAAACTCTCCCTGGCCTTTGGTCTGAGAGTCAGCCTGCAGGACACTTCCCCATTATGCTGTATCCCTTGTGCATAAGCCCTCACAAAAGCCTTGCCTGGAATTCCCTTTTGGCCTCCTGTCAATTTCCATTGCTTAGAGAGCCCAAGGACCCACGTCTGTCACATACCTGGCAACAAAACAGTGCCCGGCACAGAGTTTAGTGGTTCATAAATACTTTCACAGTAAAGGACTGGTAGCTGCCCGCTTTTCCTTTTTTCTCTCTTTTTAAAAGATTTAATCTCTTATATATGAGCTGCTTGGGGCACCTGGGTGGCTCAGCTGGTTAAGCGTCTAACTCTTGATTTCGAATCAGGTCATGATCGCAGGGCTGGGAGATGGAGCCCCGCATCGGCTCTGCACTGGGCATAGTGCCTGAGGATTCTCTCCCTCTCCCTCTGCCACCCCCTGCTCGCACAGTCTCTCTCTCTCTCTCTCTCTCTCAAAAAAAATGTGAGCTGCTCAACATTCAAGTTATTTAGGAAACAATGGTAATATAGTGAGATTTCAGAGGATGCAATCGTTCTCCTGCTTCCCATAGCAAACAGCTTTGTGTGTCTTGAAGTTCTACATTATAAAAAGGGTCATTTCTTATAATGTCTGCTGTAACTAGTACATGTTAAAGACCCACGTTCTAAATAGGGCCTGAAATAATCCTCTACAAACTCTGTCAGTACCAGACTTCCTCTCGTGTAGCTTCAAAAATAAAATAGTAGGGATGACTGGGTCCTTACCTCATGAAAACTGCATTTTTTCATGTTTTTATGGTAAGAAGCTGAGCTGACCCTGTAGGCTATATTCAGATTTTTAAATTTAACTCATCAAAAACTCTCCCTACAAATGCTGTTTGGGTCAGGACAAAGAAAAAGCTGTAAGCTGTTGCATGAGTATTTCCAGAGAAAGCAGCACGAAGGGATTTATTTAACAGTCAATATTAGAATAATATCTAATACCACTAGACTTCTGTAAGCCAAATTTAGCTTCGTAGCCAGGGACAGTTAAGAGGAGCTGGAGGAAAAGGGCTTGGACCCAACACAGGAACAAAGTCGGGTGAGGGAGTAACAGTACCCCAGAGACAGACTGGGTGACTCACCTTTTGCATTGCCCTGGTAGGAGACAGTGGTCTCAAATTACAGGGGACTTCCAGATCATATCTCTAATTCTGTTAGGGATGGGAAGGAAGGAACAAACTGGTGGAGGCATGAGGAAAAAGATAATGGGCATCACTTGTTGCCTCTGTCAGGAGGGTGAAGGGAAAGGAAAAATCGGACACTCTGTGGTTCCAGGCCTGGGCATTTGGGAAGATGGGGACACTTGCAACGTCCAGCAGAACAAGAGATGCCGCTGTCTGGAGGGAGGGAGGGAGGGAGGGGTGAAGAATGCCATAATCTTGACGCTCCTAACTGCTGCTTTGGCATAGCCCTTTCACAGCCCAGCTATACTGGAAGGGAGGAAGAAGTGTGTCCGCTGCTCAGCACCATTTAACCCACCAGTGACTGTTCCAATTACTGTGGCTGCCCAACCAATCAGCGGAAAACGCAGCGGCATAAAATCACCATTACTATGCTCGCAGAGGCTGGGGGTCAGAAATTCAGACAAGGCATGGCAGAGACAGCCGTTTCTGCTCCTCGAGTTCTGGGTCTCAGCGGGCAGACTTGAGGGCTGGCCGTCAGTTGGGGGCCCTAGTTCCTCTCGTCCTGGTCTCTCCACCTGAGTGAATTTGGGCTCCTTCACAGCATGGAAGCTGGCTTCCCCAGAGCAAGTATCCCGACCCCAGCTCCTGCAGAAAGGATATGGATGCTGTAGCCTTTTTATAACCTAGCCTGGAGAGTCAAAGTCCTAGTGTGAAAAGAGCAGGTGGGAGGACAGCAGTGAAAACGGAGGAGCAAGGAACACCAAAGTCCTTCCCTCCAAAACACCAACATACACACTGGCAAAACCTGCCAAAATCAACTCTTTCAGCATTCTGGAAACTAAGTAAAAGCTCGCAGCAACCAGGGGGATGCTTAATCAAGAAAATCTAGCTGACTCTCAGTAAAAACAGAGAGCTTTGTGGTGTTTTAGCTTATACTGGTCCCACGCCAGGCCCCCAGCTCAGTGGTGGCCTTGAAAGTAACAGCCTGTATTTCTGGTGCAGGAGAGTACCAGAAGGACAACAATGGGCCTCATTCACTAGGAATTATGCTTTTGAACTATGTATCAATCAGCCTGGGCTGCTATAACAAAATACCACAGACAAGGGGTTTTAAACAACAGAAGTTTGTTTTCTCACCCTTCTGGAAGGCTGAGAAGTCCAGGGGTTCTGGCTGATTTGATTTTTGGTGAGGGCTCCCTGGTGTGTCTCTCTTTCCTCTTATACAGGTATCAATCTGATTGGATTAGGACCCCACCCTTATAACCTCACTTAACTTTACCTCCTAAAAGCCCAAATCTCCAAATCTCCAAATAGTTACATGGGAGGTGAGGGCTTCCCAACATACAAATTTGAGAGGGGTGGCAGTGGGGGGCACGAGAAACCCAATTCAGTCCATAGCAACCTGTTCGGTGGCTCCTTGGAGGACTGGCTCAAAGGGTTCACCTTTATCTTAGGTAACTAAGAATTCTGCCAGTGCCAAGGGAGCTACCGACGGGCATGTGTCGAAACCATTTAAAGGCAAATGTGTTAGTCACAGCTACCTGGAGCAATGGGTAACAGTTGGGGCAACAATCGAGGAACGGAAAAGCTTGAGAGGAAAGGGTAGAGAATGAGATGCTTTGGCAAGTAAAGGCTTTGGAAAGCTCTGACATTTCCCGGGTGTTATGCGTTGAACTGTCACCCCCCAAAAATATATTGAAGTCCTAATCCCCAATACTTCTGAATGTGACCTTAGCTGGAAATAGGCTCACTGCAGATGTAATTAGTTAAGATGAGGTCGAGCTGGAGTAGGGTGGGCCCCTAATCCAACAGTACCCCAGTGCTTGTGAGCCAGCCACGTGAAGATGGAGAGGAAGAGGGCGAATGGCTCACGAAGATGGGAGGTGGAGCTACAGCAATGTGTCTATGAGCCAAGTAACGCTAAGGCTTGTTGGCTGTCATGAGAAGCTCAGAGGCATGGCAGGCTCTCCTTCAGTGCTTCCAGAAGGAACCGACCCTGCCAACACCCTGATTTCAGACTTCCGGCATCCAGAACTGAGATAATAGATTTGTTTCTTTAAGCCACCCTATTAATTGTTCTTTGAAGCCCTAGGAAACTAATACAAATAGGTCAGTTTTAAAAGAAGGTATATTTGTTTGTAACTCCTTTTTTTCCTCCTGATTTAAAAGACACGACACAGGGCGCCTGGATGGCTCAGTTGGATAAGCGACTGCCTTCGGCTCAGGTCACGATCCTGGAGTCCCAGAATGAAGTCCCGCATCCGGCTCCTGCTTCTCCCTCTGACCCTCGGCCCTCTCATGTGCTCTCTCTCTCTCAAATAAATAAATAAAACCTTAAAAAAAAAAAAAAAAGACACAACACAGAGCAGTAATTCTAAATCTGGTGATGGGCGCACAATGTACAAAGATGTCACTTGGACCACGACATAAGCAGGGGGAGAGGAAAGCTGGCTGGGAGTAAGCTGGATGTGTATCTTATTACCAGACAAAATTGAAGGGACAAATGGTTCAACAATAATAGATGGAGCACTCAGTATTCTGCACCTCAATAATGGACTAAACAACTAGAGAGAAGATGAATGAGGCAACAGAAGACTGAAGCAACACTATCCACCAACCAGACCTTAACAAACACCTCCAGACCTCTACCCGACAGCAGCCAAATATGCATTTTTCTTCAGTGCACAAAGAACATTCTCCAGTACAGACCATATGCCAGGCCACAAAACAAATCTTGATACATTTTAAAAGATCATACAAAGTATGTTCACGAAGTAAATGGCATGAAATGAGAAATCAATGAACAGAGGGAAATTTAGAAAGTTGACAAATATGTGGCACCTAAACAACACCCTCTTAAACAACCAATGGTCTAAAAAGAAATCACAAGGGAAATTAGAAAATACTTTGAGACGATGAAAACAAAACGCAACATACCAAACCTACAGGATGCCGTGAGAGCAGGGCTGGGAGGTAAATTTAAAGCTATGACTACATTGAAAATGAAGAAAGATCTCAAGGCAATAACCTAACTTTCCCCCTGAAGGAACTAGATGAACAAACTAAATGCAAAACAAGCAGAAGCAAAGAAAGAAGAGAGTGGAGATAAATAAAAATACAGAATCCATGAAACTACAAGTTGGTTCTTTGAAAACAAAATGGATACAAACAAAACTGATAAACCTTTAGCCGCACCTTCCCTCAACTTTTGTTCCTAGCACTGAAGACACTGCACTTGTCTCATCCAAGGGCCACGGCCATTCACAACTTACTTGAATTCTTGGCGGCATCAGACACACCCAAGCACCCCCTTCTTTACTGGGCTCTCCTGCCCACTCTCTCGGTTTTCGTCCCTTGGTGCCAAACCATTTCTAGCTCCTTTGCTGGCTCTCTCCTTGCTCTTCTCTACTGTCGGAAACTAAGAGCTCTGTCCAGGTTCTCTATCAACAAACTTTTCTTATTTGGCCACAGCTCATGGCTTTGTTGTTGTTGTTCACTGTTTATTGACTGCCTCCCCCAAGAACGTATGCACCTGGAGAGTAGGATAGGACTTTGACTGACCCCTTACAGCAAATTCATTACAGATGCCCTTAAATAGAACAAATGTTAACAGTTTGTACATTTTGCCCCCAGGATTTCTCCCAGCTGCCCCGATTTCTTTTATGCATGTGCACACACAGACACACAAGACATGTTACATGGTTTGTTTGGTTTTTTTAAAAACACATACCTCAACATCGATATTTGAATGAATGACGGGCTAAATCTAAATGACTTGGGCAAAGAAGGTGAATTCTGCTCCTGCTGGTTACTCCAATGTGTTAGCAAAAACTGAAAATGATTCTTAAATATTAGGTTAAAGATAATAACGTGCCATCTGGGGCTCAAGTAGTGGGATAATAAATTTGGCACATATTATATTCAACTCTGTACTCTGATGGGAATTTTTTTTTTTAAGATTTTATTTTTTATTTGACAGAGACACAGCGAGAGAGGGAACGCAAGCTGGGAGAGTGGGAGAGGGAGAAGCAGGCTTCCCGCTGAGCAGGGAGCCCGACGCGGGGCTCGATCCCAGGACCCTGGGATCATGACCTGAGCCGAAGGCAGATGCTTAACGACTGAGCCACCCAGGCGTCCCCTGATGGGAATTTTAAACCTGAAAACAAGTCCTTTTTCATATTGCAGTTGGAAAAACTGGCTATCCAGAAATGGGTTTTTGTTATTTTTATGTGACTTAGGGAATAAAGGGGAAGAGGAATATTAATGGGTGGATTTTATTCAGGATAATTGCCATTTTTTCCAAACCGCTCTGACTCTTGCAACATCATGCTACAGGCTTTTAAGGATAATGAACTTTACTCATTTTTCTCTCCTAAGGCCACCTCTTAGCTACATCTGCTGTATCTGGTGGCCTCACACTTGATAAGGTCTCTGGAGAAACAGCACCATCTGCTGGGCAAAGACTGCTGTGCACCCATCTCAGCAAATCGCCAGCTGCTCTCAATCTTTACCTTTCCTTGTGCAACTCCAAACTGGACATCAGTTCAGGTTAGCAACTAAGGCTTGTCTTCCAGAAGGCCAAACAGGAAGCCCTGCTACTCCAGAAATGCTGATAAGATCAGAGAAACCCCTTTGTCTGAGGCTCCCCTTCTAAGAAATCAATTTGGGTTTTGGGGGCGCTTGGTTGGTTCAGTTGGTAGGGCTCACGACTCTTGATGTTGGGGGTTGTGAGTTTGAGCCCCATATTGACTGCAGAAATTACTTAAAAATAAAACCTTTAAGGCACCTGGGTGGCTCATTTGGTTAAGCATCTGCCTTCGCTCAGGTCATGATCCCAGGGTCAGGCTCCCTGCTCAGCGGGGAACCTGCTTGTCCTTCTCCCTCTCTCTCTGCCCCTCCCCACCCCCACCCCCCGTGTGTGTGTTGTGTGTTGTGTGTGTGTGTGTGTGCGCACGCGGCTCTCTCTCATAAATAAAATTTTTTTTTAAATAAAAAAAATAAAATCTTTCAAAAAAAAGAAAAACTTTAAGAAATCAACTTGGGTTTTGATCCAAGATTGGAAATCAGTGCCATTGTAAGAAAGCACAACTGAGGTAGATTAACAAACAGGAATAAAAAAGGCCGCAGTTTTAAGAAGTCTTTCTTCCCTATATTCTCTGCAAACAAAATGCTGAGAAAATTTAATGCCTTTGATCTCTTTTTGGAAATTCCAGAGGGTGAGATTTTTTTCCTCCTTCCCTTACTAAGAACCATGAATTTTTCTCCATTTACCACCTAGCTCACTACTTGCTTTCTAGGCATTTTTCCTTCCTCTTGACCAATCTATACCTCAAGTTCTTCCTAAGATCCTTTTCTATAACATTTAATTGTGAATGAGTTTCTTAGGGTCTAAGAAATATTCAACTTCTTTTTCCCTTCCTTTCACCTCCCACTTTGACAAACTGAAATTTGATATTGGAACGTTTTCTTTATTCCTGAATCTATTCTCAATTACTTAAAATAAATTAGTCTTGGGATGCCCGGTCTGTCTCTTGATTTTGGCTCAGGTCTGATCTCAGGATCGTGAGATCGAGCCCCCATTGGGCTCGGAGCTCAGGGGATAGATTCTCTCTCTCCCTCTCCCTTTGCCCCTCCCCCCCTTCTCTCTCTTTCCCTCTCAATAAGTAAATAAATGTTTTTCTGTTACCCTTTTCATCATGGACAGGAAATGCCTCTTGCTGTAGACTGAATTTCTGTGTCCCCCTCGATATCCCCCCTGAAATCTAACCCCCAAGGTGATGGTATTTGGAGCTGGGGCCTTTGGTGGAACCCTCATAAATGGGATTAGTGCTATATATATGTATATGTATATGTGTGTGTGTATATATATATATATACAAACACACACACACATACATACATACATATATATATTTTTTTAAATGTGATCTCTATGCCCAACATGGGGCTCAAACCCAGGACCCCAAGATCAAGAGTCGCATGCTCTACCAACTGAGCCAGTCAAGCGCCCTGGATTAGTGCCCTTATAAAAGTAGCCCAAAGAATGCTCCTTCACCCCTTCCACTATGTGAGGTTATAGAAAGAAGACTTTGGTCTGTGAGGAAATGGGCTCTCACCAGACAGTGAATTTGCCAGCACCATGATCTCAGACTTCCCAGCCTCCAGAACCATGAGAAATAAAATTTTGTTGTTTATAAGCCACCCAGGTCTCTGGGATTTTGTGAGAGCGGCCCAAACAGACTATAACAACACCTCTACCTCAATTCTCTTTGGGCCACATACTGAGCACCCTCCTTTTTAATTCTTTCCTCCCTTTTCTTTTTTCTTTTTTTTTAAGTAGGCTCCAGCGTGGAGCCCAATGTGGGGCTCAATCTCACAACCTTGAGTGAGATCATGGCGTGAGCCGAAACCAAGAGTCAGAAGCTTAGTTGACTGAGCCACCCAGGCACCCCTAATTCCTTTCTAATCTAGGCTCTGGTGCATAATTTTCTCTCATTTCTTCCTTACTTTTCCTATTATTCCTTTGTTGGCATTAAGAGACACCTTTCCTATCATCTTCTCATTAGCTTTTTCGAAAATCATAAGAAGTTCATCACTTTATTGCCATTTATGGCTTTATCATTTACAAATCACTACCATTTCCAAGATTTACTTAAACTCATTTCCCTTTTACTATCCTTCTACATTTTCATAGTCCTCAGACTTCTTAATTAGTTACTAGGAGATAAAAATTATCAACATAAAGTCTTTTATATTCCTTGTCCTCTCAAATTTGCAAAACTTTTTTGTATTCAAGGCATCCCCAAAATTATTCCTCCAGGATTCATTACAGCTTTTCTTGATTAAGGAAACATGCCTCCTTCAAACATTATTTTATGTATCTCAAATATCGAAGAAACCCCACTCATAACAGGAATGCTTACTATCCATATGAAATAATAACCAATGAGATCATATATGTATATATAACTCAAATAATAGTCAATAATTTTCCACTGGCATTGCATTAAAACACACACACACACAAGATTAAGGCAAAAACTAAAATAAAGTTCTTATCTTCTCAGTCTCTCTTCAGTTTGTCTTTTGCTTATGGCAATAGGTGGTATGGCTCAGGAACCTACATAAAACTGAGTGGAGAAGAAAATGTTTTTATTAATCACAACATGAAACTGACATGACATCCCATTAGGATTGAACCAGGATAAATAACGCTGTTATAAAATTTACACTCTTCACATCCATTTCAGAGGAAAATATTACATTATTGGGGCTCTTCTAGAAGGGTCTTATGGAATGATTTCAGTAAACCTTTTGTTTTTAGTAAATAGCAACCTATATTCTCAAACTGCTAAAAAGTAGTTAGAAAGGCAACTATAAAATCCATAATGATACCAACTGGCAGGATTAGGACTACTCTGTTAGACAGTAAGTTTTAGCTGTTGTATCAATGCACCGTTTTCATTGGTAAGGCAACCGCTTGCTGGGGGTGCCACAATGATTAGCTCAAGTTTCTTCAGTAAGAGATGCTTGCTTCATCAAGATTCAAATGAGTTTCCTCTCCCAATTTTGCTCTTTTGGAGCAGAAACAAATGGCTCTGTCTTTTGTACGAGGGAGGCTAATATTTTGAAATTCAGCTGTCACAATCTTCTAACTCATAATTTAAAAGGGGAATGAATTATTATTGGGAATAAGTCTGTGAAATACTTCCAGTTTTTAAAATAACAAGGCTTCTGACTAACTTCTCGAACCTACCTTTCCATGTCGGTAACATGACTTGATAAACATAACACGTGTAATCTGCACTGTGGTAATTCTTCTATCAGCTACATTTTGCCCTCCGTAAGGGTTAGAGCTGTGGTTTCAAACAATTTCTACATCGAAAGCATCTTTAAATAAGTTTCCTTTTCACTGAACGGAGATTTTTTTTTTCCACTTATGTGCCCGTGGAAGGCAATTTAAACATACACATATATACACCTGCATACCTATGTGTGTGTATATATGGCTTTTTAAGTAAGTTACTTTCACCATTAGAATAAAACTAGACTACAGGGAGAAGTCTGTGAGACCAGGCTGGTGCTCCTTACACCTCCTGCTCTACGCTGAGGAGGGCAGGTACAGTTCGCTGAAGGACGTGATGAGGCTGTAGTAAGTCTTCTCATCGTCTGTCAGCCCCGCGTTGCCGGGTCTCACCACCACAGCGACGTGCACATCCGCTTCCTCGGCAGCGCTGGCCTCTATGAGAATCAAAGTACATGTCAGAACCATCAACAGGTGACGTCTGAGATTTGCTTCAAAGTAATCAGGGGCATGTGGGGGAGGAAGAAACAAGTCGGGCTCCTATTTGATCATTGTTGAAACTAGAAGATGGGCATACTGGGGGGGGGGGTCTGAGCACATTACTCTTTCTTTTATGTAACTGTAATACTTCCATAATAAAAAATATTTAAAAATACATGACTGTACCTGGCAGACTAGAATGGGCTAGACGTCCCTGTCCTGGTGTATAGTGAAGAACGTATCCTAGACGTCTGCACTTTTATTAAGTAGTTATGAATGCAGAAGCAAAGAGCCATGTTCTGGCCATGACTTTCCTCCATTCCCTCTCATCAGTCCCACAGAAAACGGAGTGTTTCCCAAAAGTCAGGCTGTCAGTAATAATACCAGTCAGGGAGAGATGGGACAAATGGAAGCCCAAGATCCAATCAGGCCAAAATTCTGGCTGTCACATCAGGAGCCCAAATATGTCCTACTCCCTGGCCAGCCTGCCCATCTTTTTTGCCTGGCAAATTTCTACTCTTCAAAATTCAGCTCAAATATCTTACCTTCCAGAATGACTGCCATGTGGATTAGAGCATCCCATGTGCTCCTTTAGCGCTTGTGTTTAGCTCTATCACCACTCTATGAACAGACACGTTATTACCTGTTGTCTCTCTTCTCATTAGACTGTGAGCGCCTTAAGATCAGTGACTGCATGGGGCGCCTGGGTGGCTCAGTTGGTTAAGCGACTGCCTTCGGCTCAGGTCATGATCCTGGAGTCCCGGGATCGAGTCCCGCATCGGGCTCCCTGCTCAGCGGGGAGTCTGCTTCTCCCTCTGACCCTCCCCCCTCTCATGCTCTCTCTCTATCTCATTCTCTCTCTCAAATAAATAAATAAAATCTTAAAAAAAAAAAAAAAGATCAATGGCTGCATGGTGGGTAAAAGAAAAATAGGACCAGTACAGTAAAACTAGGTAAGCCAGGTAGAGCAGGGGATATCTCTACTATGCCTTGGGCTACATTCCTCTCTCCACTCTGCGTCCATGTGAAAGGTAACAGCTAATGCCTTATATTAGTTTAGCACACACGATGTACCAGGTACTCTTCTAGGAACAGACATATATGAACAAAACAAAGCTCCTGCCTTCGTGGAGCTCCCATTCTCATCTAAATCTTCACAACAAGGTACTACTGAGGTAGTTAGTATTACTATCCCCATTTTAGAGACATGGAAAGTGAGAGCTAGTGAGCGGGAGAGCTAAAGTTTGGGAAAGTGTGAGCCCGACTCTCTGGTCTGTGCTCTAGAACAAGGGCGAGCAAATGATGACCTGACACGTGCTTTTGTAAATAAAGTTTTATGAGAACACAGTCATGCCCATTCATCTGTGTATTGTCTATGGCTGCTTTTCCACTACCAGGACAGAGTTTAAGAGTTGTGACAGAGACTGTAGGGCCTGCAGAGCCTAAAATACACTACCTGGCCCTCTGCAGAACGAGCTTGCCAACCCTGCTCTAGAGCAATACTATTCCAAATGTGACCTGTGGACCTGTAGCAGGGGAAGCACCTGCAAGCTTATTAGAAATGCAGAATCTCTGGGGCGCCTGGGTGGCTCAGTCCGTTAAGCATCCGACTCTTGATTTCGGCTTGGGTCATGATCTCAGGGTCGTAGGATCAAGCCCTGCATCAGGCTCCACACTCAGCGGGGAGTCAGCTGGAGATTCTCTTTCTCCCTCTGCCCCTCCCCCGACCCGCTCACTCTCTAAATGAATAAAATCTTTTTAAAAAAGAAAAAAAAGAAAAGAAAAGAAATGCAGAATCTCAACTCCCGAACATGGAACTACTGAATTAGGATCTGCAATTTAACACATGACTTCTCAGCACAGAAGGTAAGTTTTGATCAGAAGTTTCAAGGAAAAAAAACTGCCAAGAGAGGAGGCATTCTGGGCAGACATAAAATACACGTATAAATATCGGAAGAATGGAGCGAAGGTGTGGGAGACAGGACATGGGTCAGGTGGGGCATATTTGAACAGACGGAGCAAAACTGGCAAAGAATCTGAACCATGTTCCATGCAGTTTATATCTGGTGTAATAAGAAACCTCAGTGGTTTCCTAACCTTTGGAAAACAGTCACACCATCCGAATGGGTTAAAGGGCAGTAGTGCTGAAAGAGATGAGAAGTTCCCAGAGAGAGTAAGTGGGGCAGAGCTCTCTCTTCCATCGACCCACCTCAAGTGTCTAGCTTCTCTTCCTGTGAACGGGCTGTCAGCTTCCCAGAGCAAAGTGCTAAACCATCCCCTCTTCATGTGGAAATCCCTTCCTCCAGGTAAACTCTGCAGGGGTCATTCTACTCATCCCTAGTCCTCAGCCTGACTGCCTCAAGCACAGCTCTCCTCTTGACTAGCAACCCACGATCCCAACTGAGTTTAGCCATCATGATGCATGTGGGACCTGATACTAGCTAGTGGCTGTTGCACATTCACCCTCTTACCCAGACCACCACCAGGCAAGTGTTGTCCCTAAGCATCTATTTGCCTTGCTGGCATAAAACTGACTTAAAACCCTGGACCGCCCTCCTTTCCTCCAAGAGGAGAAGTCTTTTGGGTCTCTCTTTCATACTTGGATGTTATCTGGGATATCAACTTAGTCTTCCATTCTGCCTTGGCAATGGAGTCTGGGCATGTGGTACCAAAAACACAGGATCAGAAATAATAGAAAAGAACAAGGCAAGCAGCCAGCTGCCTGGCCCCATCCCAGCTACACATGAGCCCAGTTCTGGCCCCACTGCCTAAATGGGTGTGGAATTGGCAAATGATGAGGGACAAGAACAAAACCTCCGTGCAGAGACCTTGGAGAAAGCCAATTTTGTTTTGAGGCCAATTTGGGGATTATCTCTATTCGTTAAAGTTAAGAATAGTTTCTGGGACTGCAGCCCAAGGAAATGGCTTAAAAGAGAAAGACATAAAATTACAGATGTACTATGATAACAACTAGAAAAGAAAATGTGGCTAAAGACAAGAATATGAAGAACCTGTAGGTGATTTTACTAGAGCAGGGATTATAATTATTAATGGTAGCCAAAAAGTGAGGAATGGGGAGAAGATCTGGGGATCACAACACATTCAATCCCAGGATACTCGGGACAGGTTGACT
The DNA here is from genome assembly GCF_002201575.2 of Neomonachus schauinslandi. NCBI lineage: Eukaryota > Metazoa > Chordata > Mammalia > Carnivora > Phocidae > Neomonachus > Neomonachus schauinslandi. The sequence continues at coordinate 137,293,487 of NC_058404.1, forward strand.
ACATGGGGAGCTCCAGCCACAGAGCAGTTCTCTAATTCTAAGCCTGCAGAAACTTACCATCCGAAGTGCTAGGAAATTAAACAGAGGGCAAACCATGGATCTGCCTCTCCAACAGCCCCTTTCATATGAATGATGACAGAAAAGCAATTCACAGATTAAAGCAGCTAACCTCAGGAGAGCAAGGCCTATCTCCTTTCCATAAGGAACAAAACAAAGTAAAAGGTCTTCAAATTATCCTTCCACACAGGGACTGCTGTGTTTCACACCCTGAACCTATGGAGACAGTAAAGCAACCTCCTCACCCCACTACTCTAAGCCCCCAAAAGCCATTCACAAGGGAGGGTATATCATAGCTTTGAATTGGCTAAAGTTTCTACAGAGAAATAAGATAGGCAAATATTTACAGTCGAGGGTAGAGGCCAGGTGAAATGGCTTTGTCAAGGCTGATGCTCACTGATGGTACATTTATGTGGCCTGGCTACCTAGTTACACAGGGAACCCTGAAGCAGTGTGTCTGTGCTGTCTGTCTGTCTGTTCCTCTCCTTCAGTGTGGTCCGAAAGTAAATGTAAAGTTCTCCAGGATGCAGAAAACCGAGACAACAGTTTTGTAGAAACCCTTGGACTCTGAAGCTGACCCAAGCCAGGACATCTAAGACATGCAATCTGCTGAGTTTTCAAAACTCAATATAACAAATGGCTATGATCTGGTACCATGTACCTGGATCAAAGCTTTCAGTCTAAATTCACCAAAGCCTGAAATTTAACAATTACTGAATGTCTACTGTATGTCAGGTAAAATTAAGTCTTTCTCTAGAAAACATGGTAACTTTTTGAAGGCATTACATGATCTATGCTGCTTAAGATTTTTTTTTTTTAAACCACTTATCAAATCAGTACTTGCTTATATACCCCTAACTCTTGCCTGACACAATAGACCAAAAGCTCAAACGTCAGCAGCAGAGAAAAAATACAGTTCATACACACTACCTCTGGTAAGATATCTTTGTCAGCAGCTTGGATTTGCCTGTGGCCCCTATCTCTAAAAGTCCCAGGGGGTAGGGGTGACTCTAGTTCCATGACAAGATAGGAAAGACCAGAGAGAGGGAGACGGCCTACAGACTCCAAGGGGCCCAGGAGTCACAAGGAGCCAACCAGGCAAGAGAGCACCCAGCCCTTGGCCTCTTTCCCTAAATGCCCTTCCCCATCCTGCTGACCCAGACAGAATGTCAGGGCGGCTGCACGGTACACAAAGTCCTGCCCTGGGGTAGATGGGAGGTGAAACTTACAATCCAAGGTGAGCAGAAGGAATACAAATATAAAGAACTGCCCTCAAATACAGGTGCAATTATAAACACACCAAAAGTAGGCATCCTGGGAGATACACAAACTCTAAGGACAATGAGCGCGCAATCCAAAGCTGGAGCCAGTTGGGGGAGTGTGGGAAAGCCTTACCCAGCAGAGGCTTCCAGAGGAGAACCAGAGCCCAACCTTCGGCCGGCACCCACTACCGCTTCACCTGCTGCTGCTTCTTTCCTCATTCACTACAGCTTCCTGCTGTAATTCTCTAGACAGTCTCCATTCTCACACAGGAGCTGGAGTGTGAGTTTTACATTTGGTCAGAAGTACTCTTGCACTCACTTAAATTACCAATACACTACAGTATAATACTGTTGCCTGCATTCATTCCTTAAAGTAATAACATACCATATATAATAAAGAGGGCCATGGTGGGTAAAAAAAGATGCCTGTCTTTAAACAGGTGAATCATGACCAACAAGGTCAGAGGTTCAGAGCATGAGGGGGCCTGAGATCACCTGAGGGAAGGTAGAGAGGAGGCTCCTACTCACTGTGGGGCAGTGCTCATCAACTGGAACAACAAAGAGGCAAAAGTGAGTTCTCCTTCCCTATAGCTTTTTGTTTCTTTTTTTGTTTTTAGCTCATGTCACTGCTGTTAAATTCACATGATCAGGTCCATTATGTGTATAACATACACTTTATGTCCCTAACTAACCATGTACCTACCCTCATACCCTTGCCTGCATGCTCCTTCCCACAATGACACCCCTTAAACTGTCCTTTGTTATTTACCATTTCGTGTGTGTGTGTGCGTACAGAAGGATGGGTGGGGAACCATAGATAAAAGTTACAGTGAGAAGATCTAGTCTTTCCAGTGCCACTTGCCCACACACAACCCCCAAGGATGGGGAAATGGAGAGAAACATGGATCAGTTGGTTCATGGCTTCTTTTTATAAACCTGTTTCATTTATAAACCACACAAATTTTCTTTACAGAGGCCATGTGTTTACAAGGCCAGGCTCAGCACCTGCCCTGGAGTTTACAATGTAAGGAGTCACATTACTCACCTAGTGTAACGTCTGTTAGAAACAAGATGTTGTTGGTTGAGCACCCAATGCTGCTTGCAATCTTTCGGTAACTCTCACTCTCCACTTTGTGTCCAATCTTGGTATCAAAGTGCCCATCAACAAGCTGCACACAGGGAAAGAAAAGACTAACGTTATAAATACACTTGCAACCCGACCCTTTGTCTCTCCTCCATTTGCTCTGAAATACGTTAACAATCATAGTGATTTCGTCCCCTCAATAAATAATCCCTGAAAGTCTACTTAATAGAGAACTTTATGCAGGCTACAGAAAATAAAGTAGATTTTATAGAAATAAACATTTAGAAGAAAACTACCAATTCAATGTATATAAAATCATGTTACAATTTACTTGGTTTTCTTTGATTAGCATTAATTTTATATCCAAAATTTTTAAAAATATACATGCCCATGTTCCTTTGAAGAACTATCTGATAGATACTTGGGAAAGTACTTGAATGAAATAATATCAAAACTGTTAAAAAAAAATATACATGCCCAACTTTCTATCCTTAAAGCCCTACTTGCACTCAAATTACTTATTGGACTGGGTTTCACTCCTGATGACAGGTCCTAAACATTGTCCTTTTGATCCCAGAATGAACAGATTTCTCTAACCTGCCTCATTATTAAGCTGCTACTTAACTTTCTCTGCTGCTGACCTTTGAGCTTTTGGTCTATTGTGTTAGGCAAGAGTTAGAGGTATATAAGCAAGTACATTTTTATCCTTGAATTCAGTAAGTAACTATTGTGTATTATCTACTATCACCTTACTGTCTGTTCCATCAGAGAGAATAAAAGAGTAGCTTACATCTGTATTCAGAGGAGATACACGTATTAAAGGGTTTTATTCCTGATTTAATATTTGATTTAAACTAAGATAAAACACAGGGAAGTACTAAAATGAGAATACAACATCTCCAAAGCCAAAGTGTTCTCTGTGCACAGTAGAGGCTCAATAAATATTTATTTAAAAGATAGTTGGCTGAGTGACCTACTGCATATCACTAAGTTCAGCCTGTATTCGGTAAGTTGGCATTTCTTTTTAAAGTCCTAAATGCGGGGCACCTGGGTGGCTCAGTCGTTAAGCGCCTGCCTTCGGCTCAGGTCACGGTCCCAGGGTCCTGGGATTGAGACCCGCATTGGGCTCCCTGCTCGACGGGAAGCCTGCTTCTCCCTCTCCCACTCCCCCTGCTTGTGTCGTCTCTCTGTCAAATAAATAAATAAAATCTTAAAAAAATAAATAAAGTCCTAAATGCCTTCCCTTTTCCCAGTGCCCACCCTGTCCCCAGAGGGTGCAGGGATGGTGGGACAGAGGAGCCAGAAGGAATTTTCTCTTCTACAAGAAAGGTAACAGGTGGCCTTAACATATCACCATTTAATAACACACCCAGTTCTCTTACAGAAGAATGAGGTTTCTGCTAAAATAAAATCTGCTCTCTCTCCAAAGTGCCGGAAACAAATGAATCTACCTTGCACTCTGTTTTGCTAAAGAAGTGTACGTGTGCATGTGTTTGGATGGGGCACGGGCCACTATTGTACTGCTGCTCACCAGCTACTTGAAACAACCAAAAGAAGCGGGCCATTAGTTTCGTCTGATTGGACATGAGCATGACAGCATGAGCATGTATATATATGTGTATATATATACATACATATATTCCTGACCCCCCCATCCCGGACCTGCCAATGCAGCTGTGCTAGGAAGCACGGCCCAGGGAACTACACTTTGAACAAACTCCCCTGGTGATCGTTACTCACAACAGCTTAAGAACCTCCGATGCCAAGACTGGTACGACAGAAACATTTCACCCTTCCCTCGAATGCATTCCCTAGTTTATCCACTTCTCTTTACCACCTGCTTAGCATATGTACATGTGGTGCTCTGAATGTTGACTTAGCTTATAACTGTAGGATATTCCTTTAAGATTCATTCTTTCATGCTTTCACAGCATCAGAAAAACAGAGTAATCGGGTAACCTACCTCAAGAATATCTCCCTCTGTAGAATGCCCAAATAATAGCTTCTGGGCCTCTACACTCCCTGAAGAATAGATATACACCTTCATTCCAGCCTCTCTCCATTTCCGGACTGCTGGAACTACATCTTCGAAGAACCTAGAGGAAAGACCATCAAGTTCAAGTGCAGGAACATGGTATCTAGCCTGATGAAAACCAGTCAAAATAGCTGTAACAAGTTTCTTTTATTTGAGCCCAAAGGGTCACCATGAGAAACACCTCTAAGAGACTGCAAACTCCTGCTGACCTAACAAGCTTGTCACTGGGACTCCAGAACCACAGCAGATTAGAAGCAGCAATGTAGGTGGAGAGAGCAGTTTTGAACAGGCAGCCACACTACCAACGGTAAAAAGTGATTACAAATAAGGGATGAAATAAAGTGCTTTTTTAAATTCCCAAGGAACTCAAAAAAAGTAACAATTATGTAATCTTCGATGTAATTATGACAAGAAGAGGTTACATGATGTCCAGTGTGCCTTCAGAAAGCATGGAAATGCCTTTAAAAAGATTTGCTCCCAAACAATTACAAGAAAAACATTTGAGGGTTCAAAGCTACTCATACGTGACTAGCTAGAAAATGGAACTCCATTTCTTAAGAACTAAGAAAACCTGAAGTTTTAAAATATAGAAAAAAATTACCTAATAAAACAGTTAAGAGACTCATACCATCTCACATCAGCTAATCAGCAAACAGTGTCTAGCTTTTCTGATTCCTGACATGAAGTCCTGCTTCCCAGTTCTACACCACCTTCCATATTCGGTGGTGGAATTATCGCAGAAATAGGTGAAAAGAGAAGCACAAGGAATTTGGAATGTGGAACCAGTCATCTTTAAAAGATTAACTGGAAAATGTCAGGGAAGTCTCCTACTGGATAAAACAGCTTAATGGATTACGCTAATTGAAGGAAAGAGATCAACTAATTTGAAACCAGCACACATAATTGTGGGTTACTTTGCGCGTTATTTGCAATCATAGAAACAGGATTTTTCCACATTGAATCTGCAGATTGTTACCGTTCCAATTCAGGGCTTAGAAGTCTAAGGTAACTTATTTCAAGTCCCTGGTTTTATAATTACGGAAACCAGTCCAAGACAAGGAAGGACTAAACTATAACTAGTTGGAGCGTCCTCTCTCGGCTCCACTCTTTAGTGTTTTATATAGTGAACTAGTGGATATTCCCAGATGATTGGCCTATCCTGATATTCTAATGCATCCTTTAAAAAGTGGAAGCCCCCTGGGGTGCCTGGGTGGCTCAGTCAGTTAAGCATCTGACTTTGGCTTAGGTGATGATCTTAGGGTCCTGGGATTGAGCCCAGCAGTCAGGCTCCTTGCTCAGCGGGGAGTCGGCTTCTCCTCCCCCTTTGCCCTGCACGCGCTCTCTCTCTCTCTCTCTAAGAAATAAATAAAATCTTAAAAAAAAATATGAAAAAGTGGAAGCCCCTTGTAAAGTACATAAATAAAGGAATGGCATTTCATTCGACAGAAGAACAAAAGAAATACAGCAACTAGAAGTAGTCTTGGATCTTAGGGTGTACGTCAGGCAATGACTCAAAATCCTTAGTGGCAGGGTCTTATTAAGAATTTCTTAGCAGGGCGCCTGGCTGGCTCAGTCAGTAGAGCATGCGATGCTTGATCTCAGGGTTGTAAATTTGAGCCCCACACTGGGTGTAGATTACTTAAAAATAGAATCTTTAAAAAAAAAAAAAATTCCTCAGCAATGCAAGACTCACGAGTCTTCCTTCGGCAGGAAGGCTCTCAGGAACACCACAGCCCAGACTCAGATGGTCTGTGGAAGTTGTTGTATCAGCACAGGACAGAGCGGTACTGCTGACACTCTGAGTAACCCCAAAATATGTAACTAATCTCAAAGCATTCTTCCTTCTCTAGCAGAGCAGGAAGCAGGTAACCTAACAGCTCTGAGAAGCAGCCCAACAGGACTGTCTGCTAAAGATCAAATATGACTGAGCTCAAAGAAGTCACCATTTTCTGGGAAGCTGTTTTAAACTGGGATAAAAGTCCTCAACCATCCCACAAAGCCAGGCATGCTGCTCTGGGGAACTTAGCTGGGTGGAATGCTTTATCCCGGCTTTGAAAAAACAAAACAAACACTTGTTAAGATAAAAAGAATGTGGGGCACCTGAGTGGCTCAGTTGGTTAAGTGTCTGCCTTCGGCTCAGGTCATGATTCTGGAGTCCTGGGATCGAGCCTCACATCGGGCTCCCTGCTCAGCGGGGAGCCTGCTTCTCCCTCTCCCCCTGCCTACCCCTCGTTCTCTCTCACGCTCTCTCTCAAATAGATAAATAAATTCTTTAAAAATATAAAATAAAATAAAAAGAATGTTGATTTTATCTGTTTGACTAATCACACAACTAACACTAATCACACAGAGAGAGGACCAGTGGAAAATGTACTGGGTTTCGGGGCTGGTGAAATGTTTGAGCTCCTTGAGCAGCTACATACTCGGCTTTCATGCGCCCAGCTGCGAATGCCGCCCTCCACATGTGGCCCTGCAGCTGTTTCAGCGCCGTGGTCTTCCGGTCCAGAGACATCTGCCAGCACACGTTATCCACCACGGCCTGGATCATCTGCTGCAGGTCATCTCCTCCATTCCCAGATGAGGCAGGGATGGGAACAGCCCCATCCAGGTGGGCATCCTCTTCAGCCTTTAAGTCATAAACAACATGAAGTTTGTTTCTTATTTTAATTTTAAAAAAGATCACTTAAAATGAGACACGAAAACCCAGCGGACCAACTTTCTCCAACTATCATTGGCACCCAGCACTGTTACAAATTCAAGTATCTTACACTCTGGGGCTGATATGAATGATTCCTAAAGGAAAGTGGATTATAATTAATAAATTCGCATCACCTTTCCTATATTGCTAAAGCTGAAATTTAAATGGAGAGACACAGTGTACATGAGGAGAGAGACAGCATATAATGATAAAATGATATAGTGGGACCAGTGTGTCGATTCACTTACAGGGATCAACAAACCAGGACTTCAGTTAAATCTGATCATTTTCTCGGCACTATAATGAACCGAGGAAGAAACAAAGAAAATGTCAACAAAATCTGTTTATGCCTGGAATTCAACAAAAACAAGCTAGCAAAGCAATGCCTGGGGTTGGTTCTTTTTCAGTATCTTGCAGTTTTCCTCATCTTGCCCCCAAAACCTAACAGCTACTTAAAACAATGACTCTGTGATGGAGCATATGTCCAATTTCTAAAGACCAATGATATACATACTATAGAGGGGGAATATATAATTTCAACAAGAGTTGAGACAACAGAAAGCTAAGGGAGGGGAGTGTTTCAGACTAACCCGGAGTTATCTAGAACATTTAACAAACCCAAATACCCCATGGCCCAAAGGCTTTATTTCCGATCCCAACTCCCAACCATTAAAACATTTCTAGAGCGTTCCACATCGTCCGATGTAGAAAACAAACTAGAAAATAACTGTCAGAGTTCGCCCTGCACAGTGTGAAAGATCTTTGCCACTGAAGCAATGTGAAGAAGAAAACGAATAGGAGTTCTACAGCACAGAATGCGGAAGGAAAAACGGACTGTAAACCGGGCAGAGAACAGAGTAGAATAGCACAGGAGACAAAGATGGGCCTAGTTGTGAGCGGGGTGCGAGGTCTACGGGGCTGTGTGGAGGTAAGGCCCCAGGAGTGCTGTGCAGGGGGCAGAAGAGACTAGAGAATCACTGGGAGACATTAATGAAAAATGTGGTAAGATGGCACCAAAATCTCTTGCACACTACCCAGAAAAAGCTTAGTTTTAAAAATACATGACGGGGCACCTGTGTGGCTCAGTCGTTAAGCGTCTGCCTTCGGCTCAGGTCATGACCCCAGTGTGCTGGGATCGAGCGGGCATCGGGCTCCCTGCTCAGTGGGGAGTCTGCTTCTCCCTCCTCCACTCCCCGTGTGTGTTCCCTCTCTCGCTGTCTCAATGTCAAATAAATAAGTAAAATCTTAAAAAAATAATATAATAAACTTAAAAAAATAATAAAAAAAAATACATGACATTTTTATGCGATCGAAACAACTCCAGTGAGAGGCCACTATAGAGATAATAAACTGCCATGATCTGGCCATTTAATTATGTTCTGTGAATTCCTAAGCAAGTCACTGCAAAGTCCAAGCACCGTGAATCCAGAGCGCTTATTTTGCAGTACGTTCAGAGCACATCTGTCTCTGGGCATCCTCAATTCTCAGACACTTGGGAATGTGGAAGCAATGGAAGAGCAATGTCCCAACCTGTTTCCTCAAAAGACTGACATCCTGCTGGCACTCCTCTTCTTCCCAATGTGTCTGAAGATACTCTTTAACATTTTCTCTGATGTAAGGAAATAAAATGTCCTGGATAAACAAGTTAAAAAACAAACAAACAAACAAGAATTAGCTTGTCATTTGCATGAGATCAAGTTCTTCAACAATCTCACCTCTGCTAACTGTAGCAAGTAAGCCACTGAAACCTACATGGAAAATATGAAAATTTCTGTTGTGGCTATAGAAACAAAGACCAAGAAACAAATGAACTAGGTCAAGAGTCAGCCAACTATGGCCCACGGGCCAAAGCCAGACTGACATCTCCTGTTTTTGTAAATGAAGATTTTTTGTTTTTGTTTTTTAAGTAAGCTCTACACCCAATGTGGGGCTTGAACTCACAACCCAGAGATCAAGAGTCACACGCTCTACCAACTGAGCCAGCCAGGTACTCCCTGTAAATGAAGTTTTACTGGAAATGGCCACACTCATTTGATTATAGCGTCAGAGGCTACTTCTGGGCCACAGTGGTAGAGTATTTGTAACCAAGATCATATGGTCCGCAAAGTCTAAACATTTACTGTTCAGCTCTTTACAGAGAGTCCGCTGACTCCTAAACTAGATTGCTAGACCACAGGTCCGTGAGGGCAGGGATCAAGTTTATCTTGCTCACGGCTGTATCCCTGATACACACACAGTACTTGGGACTTGCACACAACTCAAATATCTGCTGAAAGAGTGGTGTCCATGCATGACAAATGCTTAAAAATTTTTTTTGATCACCGTGATTCTTTCTTGGTAATCAGACTCCCTACAGAACACCCTATATGAGAGTGATGGGCAAGACAATTCAAAAATAAATACCCTGTCAATAATCCATACATTGGCAAGGTGATTTCTCTTAGGTCAAAATTTGTATTTACTTACAATTGAGCATATGTATCTTTTCAAATCAAATGAGGCACATTCAATAATTTTTTTAGCGTCTACAAGTGGGGCATGCAAAAGGGAATTGAAAAGACAAAATATATCAGAGTCCCTTTTCTCAATAAGCTTAAGAATTTAGTGGGAAGACAGGAGGATGGCAGGCAAACCAAGACTTGCAACACGGTGCAATGGGTGAGACAAGCAGAGTAGGAGCAGAATGCTGTACAAATCCAGAGAATGACGACTCTGCAACAGTCTCAGCAATTACCTGTCTAAAAAAGCCAGAAAATGAATATATGCTAGGAGTGTAGGCCCCAAGTATACAACTCAGAGGAGGTCTTCCATTTTAAGGAAAATTCTATAATCAAGTTGAACTCAAGAAGTCTGTTTATTTATAAACTCATTCACTCATTTAATTATTCAAATATTTACTGAACGCCCTTTATAATTTCCAGTTAGAAGATAAATAAGTCATGGGGATATAAAGTATAGCATAGGGCATACAGTCAAGAACACTGTAATAACTTCGTATAGTTATGGATGATAATTAAGTTTATTGTGGTGATCATTTCCTAATGTATATAAATGTCCAATAACTATGCTGGCACACATGAAACTAATATAATACTGTGTGTCAACTATATTTCAACAAAAAAAGATAAATAAATAAATAGTAGGGCTGAAGCATTTACCTCTCTTCATAACACGTTATTCAAGTTTCACCTGCCCTAGTAAAAATAAAGAAGTCATTCAATTTTGCTTGTTCTCATGTGGCATTCCAGTAAGTAATGGATCATTCAGCAGACTCAAAAGCATACAGTGTAATCAAGCAAACTGTTCAGCGTACTTGACAGAACAGCCTTGTTCGAGCTCAATAAAAACTCATTCCTGATCTCAAAGAAGGAAAATGAAGAGCTGAGATTGACAGCTTGCTGTTTGTGCAAGATTCCTTTTACCATACTGCTATACTTCTGCTTTTCTTTAAAGACTGGGTTTTCCCATTGTGCCCTTCTTTATCCTTCCTTTCATCTACTTCTCTCTCCCCCTCTCATGCACTGTGGTAGACTGCAAGCTGGCCTCCCCACTCAAGAATGCTCTTGGAGAAGATAGAGTAAACCTGAAGGTTTTGTGCACACACATCCAATCCTCTCCTAGACATGTACCATAGATAAACTCTAATAGATGTGCACAAAGAGGAAAGTAAAAAAATGTTTATTGCAATACTGCAATACTACTGAAATACTACATTTTACAACAAAATCAATGGAAGCAACCTAAATCTTCATCAGCTAGAAAATAAGCTCGGGTATATTCATTCATACTCTAAAACAATATATAGCAGTTAGGGGCGCTTGGGTGGCTCAGTCTTTAAGCATCTGCCTTCGGCTCAGGTCATGGTCCCAGGGTCCTGGGATGAAGCCCCGCATCGCATCGGGCTCCCTCCCTGGCTCAGCAGGAAGCCTTCTTCTCCCTCTCCCACCCCCCCTGCTTGTGTTCCTGTTCTCGCTATCTCTGCCAAATAAATAAAATCTTTAAAAAAATATATATACATATATATAGCAGTTAAAAATCAGTGCACTTAAATTATAAACATGAATATAAACTCTAACATATAAATAGAACTCTAACACAAAATGAGAGGTACTCAAGAGTCTTAGTTCTATCTGTAATGTTTTATTTATTTAAGATCTGAAACAAAATAGTATAAAATCTAATAAGCTTTGTGGGAGGTGCATGGTAATTATATTAATCCTTATTCTTCCTTATTTAAAATGTTTCACAATTGGGGTGCCTGGGTGGCTCAGTCGTTGGGCGTCTGCCTTCGGCTCGGGTCATGATCCCAGGGTCCTGGGATCGAGCCCCGCGTCAGGCTCCCTGCTCGGCGGGAGGCCTGCTTCTCCCTCTCCCACGCCCCCTGCTTGTGTTCCCTCTCTCGCTGTGTCTCTCTCTGTCAAATAAATAAAATCTTAAAAAAAAAAAAAAAAACAATTAAAAAACAAGTTTAACAAAATTAAAAAACAAGTCAACTTTGATCCCTCATCCTCTACCTGCTTCTTTCTCACTTGGTCATCCTCCTCTAATGTCCTGTCTCCATTATTCCCCAATTCTCAAACTGGAAACATTCCTGGGGGAAAACTGTTGGTTAGATTCAGGGCCTCCCAATAACTGAATAGCTGAAGTACTCAAAAGGTATAAAAACGGATGCAATGCTATACTACTTCGTGCTTCACAAAGCCCAATTTCCTAATCCAGCTTTACTGGTCCCAAGAACAATTTATGAAGGGCCTGTGATTCCCGGGAGCCCAAGTGCTTAACTTCTGTGGGAGAAGAAATGACTCTGGGCAGCATGCTAGGCCGGGGTCTTACCTCTCTGCCTTTTATTGCCATGTTCAACTTATCCTCTCTGAGCCTCAGTTTTCTCATCTGCTAAATGGGAATGATAATACCGAGCAAGGTCACTGTAGTAATTAGAGATACATAGATAAATAGATAGATAGGTAGATAGATAGATAGGACCTAGACCTTATCACTTACATTCTCCATCACAGAAAACATTTAAACTGGGCAAGGATCACCTTTGACCCAAATTTAGTGACAAATAATAGCAGAGAAGTTCCCAGAGGATAAATCAAAGCACAATGAACTCATATTCAACTTTTACTGAGGACACACTGAGTGCCAGATTCTTCTGATAACAGTTATGAACCACAGCCTCTCTCCTCAGAGGACTCACAGAAATAAAGGGTGCAAGGTTTCAAACAATTTTGAACTTTTAGGAAAAGCTTTAAAAGTTAGAGATTACTTCAGAATTCCTGATCATCTAATTTGCCCCTTTCCTCTAGATATAAAACTCCCCTGTGCACTGAGTAAACACACAAGCTAGGCCACGAAGGCAGAACTTAGTATATAACACATGGAATATCAAGACTACCTGGGGTAGACATATTAGCAGACTTCTATTTTAGTGCAGTGTTACTGCATCATATAAAGGTACATGGGGCAAATAACTAAATTATGAAGATTTTATCCTATTCTTTCAACATACTTTTTGAGCAACCTATTTTATAAAATAAATGAAATGCCTTCAAGTTGCTTATTTTTTAAAAAGCCAGTAATTATATGAATTACATGTGTTACGATATCATATAAGAATGCTCTAAAAAAAAGAGTTGGTAAAGCTAGTGCTTATTGCCCAACACTGCCCACTGAACATTTTCAGGCTTTAAAAGTAATTCCAGAACTAAGTGTGATGACAAATGTTTTAACTTCAGTCATAATCCATTTATGGGTAATTTCAGAATACTACAGTATGAAAAAAATGCTGCAATAAACCCAGGGTTCTATAAACATGTGAAATATGTTTAGTCCACCAGGCACCTAAGGGGCTGTTGTGGTTTAGTAGTACACATAACAAAAGGCCAGAGAACTAAATAAGAGTATTTGTCTCTCAGGGGACTATGATTAAGTTCCACTATAACTGCTGGAGGGGATACTATGCAAGCAGCAATTTATATTATTCCATGCAGCTCAACGGTAGCTTTCTGAAAGAGCTCCATTAAGGCTCCTTCAGGGCCACAACATTTCTGAACATCTAATTAAACAAGTTGCCTCATTAATGTTTAGAAGTCCAAATATGGATTTGCTTTATGGTCAAGTGGTTGTTTCAATAAAAAGGTCACATAATCAATAAGAATTAAATAGTCGCTATAATGTTTACTCAAGTCTCCTTTGAGGAAAATGGATAATAAAAAGGTAATGGGTAATACTTAAGAGTATAGCTATTTAAAGGAACTATTTTAAAAGCCTTCCAATGAACCACACAGTGCAACAAATGATTTAAATTATTTGAGAACTTAAAACTTTTTCAGCCAGGGGTGCCTGGCTGGCTCAGTCGGTAGAGCACGCGACTCTTAATCTCAGGGTTGTGAGTTCAAACCCCACACTGGGCATGGAGCCTACTTAAAATAAAAATAAGGAGCGCCTGGGTGGCTCAGTCGGTTAAGCATCTGCCTTCGGCTCAGGTCATGATCCCGGGGTCCTGGGATTGAGCCCCACGTCAGGCTCCCTGCTCAGCAGGGAGTCTGCTTCTCTGTCTCTGCTATTCCCCCTGCTTATGCTCTCACTCTCACTCTCTGGCAAATAAATAAAATCTTTAAAAATAAAATATTTTTTTTAAATAAAAATAAATCTTTTTCAGCCAGAAAATTAAATAACACAAAGGCAATACTGGTGGACTACTATTTTTCTATTCATCTCAGAAGATAAAAAGCAAAGGAAAATTAAGTGGGTTGATGGGTCTTAGAAACAAATCACATTCTCGGGGTGCCTGGGTGGCTCAGTCAGTTAAGCAGCTGCCTTCGGCTCAGGTCATGATCCTAGGGTCCTGGGATCAAGCCCCACATCGGGCTCCCTGCTCAGCGGGGAACCTGCTTCTCCCTCTCCCTCTGCCTGCCACTCTGCCTACTTGTGCTCTCTCTCTCTGTCAAGTAAATAAAATCTTTAAAAAAAAAAAAGAAAGAAAGAAATCACATTATCTAAATAAGAAATAAAACAGGTTTCAAATATACAGCATAATTCCATTCTGGGGAATATCTAATGCACAAAACAAAATCAAGGGGAACATGGCCATTTACAAAGGTTTTTTGGTTTTTTGCTTATCTATTTTCTGCAATGACAGTGTATAATCTCTTTTTTAATTGAGATATAATTGACATATAGTGGTTTCAGATGTACAACATAGTGATTTGATAGATGCATATAATATTGTGGAATGAGGGGCGCCTGGGTGGCTCAGGCAGTTTAAACGTCTACCTTTGGCTCAGGTCATAATCTTAGGGTCCTGGGATCAAGCCCAACATTGGGCTCCCTGCTTAGCAGGAGCCTGCTTCTCGCTCTCCTCCCTATTTGTGCTTTCTCTCGCTATCTCTGTCACTATCTGTCTCTCTCTCAAATAAATAAAATCTTTAAAAAAAAATACTGTGGAATGATCACCGTAATAAGCCTAGTTAACATCCATCACTACACAAATTTTTTCTTGTAATTTTTTCTTCCTTTAAGATCTACTTTCTTAGCAACTTTCAAATATCCAATAAAAATATCATTAACTATAGTCACCATGCTGTACATTACATCCCAGAACTTACTTATTTTATTTTATTATTATTTTTTTAATTTTATTTATTTATTCATGAGAGACAGAGAGAGAGAGAGAGAGAGAGAGAGAGAGAGAGGCAGAGGGAGAAGCAGCCTCCCAAGGAGCAGGGAGCCCGATGCGGGACTCGATCCCAGGACCCTGAGATCATGACCTGAGCCGAAGGCAGACGCTTAACCATCTGAGCCACCCAGGCGCCCAGAACTTACTTATTTTATAACTGGAAGTTTGTCCCTGCTTGAACACTTCCAACGATGGGAACGTACCACTTCATGGAAGTGATCCCTGCCATCTGTTAGACAGCTTCAGCAGTTGTGGAATTAAAATTGCTCCTTAAATATCCTTCCTGAAGACCATACTAGGAATTTCCAAAAGTTCAGTGCTCTCACTGCTACATGGGCCACAGAGGCTCAGAGATTATAATTTTGGTGTCACTATCTTCAATGGGGTAAGCAGGGACGTAACCATTCCCCTTTGAAAGCAGAAGCTTTTAGGAATGAACATACATTAGATTTCATCATCTACATTCAAAATGAATTAATAAATGCATTGCCAGATAGGAAAAAAGTGTCTTCTAAATCCCATTAAGGTGATTAAACTAATTAAAGAAAGATAAACAATAATCTAATTAATTGCAATGAATCATATCACACAAGGAAAGGTTATCGTTTCCTTGAAAGGAAACGTAAAGGGGCTAGTAGCTGTGATAAGGTTTTAAAAAGAGGCACAGGGACAGAATACCAGTATCTCTGGAGTTTCAGAGAAGGAATCCTGATTGGCCTGAAGTCCTAGCCCCTAGCAGTGGAAGGGAAAGGGAAGGAATTGACAATTTTTTTTTTAAATTTTTTTAGAGAGCGGGGAAGGAGGGACAGAGAGAGGGGAAAAGAATATATATATATATACATATATATATATTAAGATTTTATTTATTTATTTATTTGACAAAGAGACACAGTGAGAGAGGGAACACAAGCAGCAGGCAGAGGGAGAGGGAGAGGGAGAGGGAGAAGCAGGCCTCCCACCGAGCAGGGAGCCCGATGGAGGGCTCGATCCCAGGACCCTGGGATCATGACCTGAGCCAAAGGCAGATGCCCAATGACTGAGCCACCCAGGCGCCCCCGGGGAGGAAAGAATCTTAGGCAGGCTCCATGCCCAGCTTGGAGCCCGATGCGGGGCTCGACCTCATAACCCTGAAATCATGACCTGAGCTGAAATCAAGAGTCAGAGGCTTAACCGACTAAGCCACCCAGGCGCCCTGATAATTACCTTTTTGAATCCACCTGCCATCCCTGCAAGGTAATCCCTCTAAACACATGAAGAAGCTGAGGTTCTAAAAGGTTTCACTGCTGGTACAAAGTAAAGGCAGGACTCAAATCCAGGCCTATCAAATCCCAATGTCTAAGCGTATCCAGCTCTGCAGATGGATGACTTTGGGGAGCACTACTCAATGGGATTACCCAAGTCCCTGGATCCTGATAGTCTCTACAGAAATTTCTAATAAAGTTTTGGTTTCTCAAATACATTTGCACTAAGAAAATGAGAGATTTCGGTTCACCTTGTAGTTCTGTAACATTTCTAATAAATAGTAGTAATAATATAAGTAGTTGTAATAATAGTGGGAGTAACTGCCAACATTTACTGAGCCCTTACTATTCCAGGCACATCTCTATCTAGTCAATCTTTAGTGACTTCATCTAATCTCAAGATTTTAAATACCATCTATTGCTGATGATCCTCAAATCCATAGCTTTAGCATGGACCTTCTCCCTCAACTACCAAGCACTCCAAATTTATGCAACGAATTGATTAATGAATGGTCTTAATGATCTCATTTCAATTCTCATAATAACCTTATGAAACAAGTGCTATTATTCCATTTTACATAAGCACATAAAGGTTAAGTACAAATTAACAGACTATGGTACCAGTTTATCAATCAGATTTTTTTTTTTTAGTTTGAAGAGCCAGATCCCAGAGCTTCATCATCCTGCTTCAGGGATCTAATGAGCTTAAATGAACCTACAATGACTTAGACCCACACAAGGCCCAGTCCAGGAGTCAGCCAGCCTCTTGGAGCATACCGGTGAACTGCCAAACACTGGCCTGACTGTGGCTCTTCTCCAAAGTCCCACCCAGGACCCACTGCCGTGATTACCATTAGTGTCCAAACTACGTGTCTTAGTCTCTCTTTACTCAGGGAAGGGTGTCAGCTCCACACTTTTTAGACTTAAGAAAAGGAACTTGTTAAAAGGCGCGTAAGGAATCATTGAAAACAAAATCAAGTTAAAGAACCCCTCATGTACACACCCAGAGGACAAAGAACCCTTTTTGGTATTAAAGACTTCTGTCTTTGGAAAGAAATCCGTGTTTCTGAAATGGAGTCCCCTGGGAAGAGGGCCCGGGAGGCCCCACGAGGGCCTCTGAGGACAGGGCGACTGACTCTCCAAACATTCTTTAGAGCGGTGATGGAGAACCAGGTACAACAGGCTCACAGGGGGTTGGCTTCTTCAGACTCCTACCTCCACCAAAACCAATTTTGAAAATTAAAAGAGTTAATAAACACGAAAATCAAAAGTATTACATAAAAATATGCTTTTACTATAAAAAGAATGCCTTTTTTTCCTTTAGTGAAGGGGGAACATGAGGGTAAGCTGTAAGAATGGAAAATTTTAAGAATCATCAGACAAGGAAGGACTTCTCAGAGCTAAATACAGTATGTCCTTAAAAAGTTTATCTGAGCAAAAACAAAACAAAAAAAACAACAACAAAAAACAAGCTTATCTGAGCAAGACAGAGGCCTACCTACATTTATTTAAAAAGTGAGGGTTACATATTATAATTGGTGCCTTTTGGGGAGTAGATTGGACTACATTTCTTTTAATAATCTCAATTACTGCATGCATAGGAAAAAATCAGAAGGAATATTCACCAAATTTTTAATGGTCATCTCTGGGTGGCAGGAGCAAAAGATGACATTTACTCTCTATATTATATTCTTCTGTAATGTTTGCAATTTATAACAAGCATGAATTATTTTGAGGAAAAATCTGGGGGGAAAAAACACTTCCCCTATCCACAAAATAACAGATACAAGTTTCCATAGCATGATATATTTAGCTTTTTAACTTAACTGTGAATAAAATTTCTATCTTTCATGATTTTTTTTTTAAGTAAACTCTACCCCCAACATGGGGCTCAAACTCACAACCCCGAGATCAAGAGTTGCATGCTCTTCCAACCGAGCCAGCCAAGGTATCCCTCTTTCGTAGTTTTTAATGTCTATTTTTAGCTGATTTCTTCCTTTGGACCTCTAGGTTTTAGAAATGTTGGCTCAATGAAAATTCTAATGTCACTCTGGAAACACTTAAGCTAAGTTGCACTTCAAATAAGATAAAGCAGCACCTTGAGGAAATTTGAAATAGCAACGATAGCAGAGGGTAGGAGAAACTTAATCCCAGCCCTGCCCATGCCCATTCTGGAATGCATCATATCACCATCACCAAACATTGGCTGAATCCCTTATGTGCCTTATGTGGTTCTGAATTTCTATGTTTTAGGTTGTATTGGGTCCCAATCAATTCATATGTACAAAGTTAAGCTATATACTTGTAAATCATTACCCTAATAACCTACCAAGCTTTCCATCTTATAAGGAAATTAAACAGTTGCTACTAAAATTTTAAAAAGGGGTGCCTGTGTGGTACAGTCGGTTAAGCATCTGCCTTCGGCTCAGGTCATGATCTCAGAGTCCTGGGATCGAGTCCCGTGTCAGGCTCCCCGCTCAGTGGGGAGCCTGCTTCTCCCTCTCCTTCTCCCTCTGCCCACCCCACCCCCACCCATGCACAGGCACGCACATGCTCTCTCTCAAATAAATAAATAAAGCCTTAAAAAAATAAATAAATAAGGGCACCTGGGTGGCTCAGTCAGTTAAGCATCTGCCTTCGGCTCAGGTCATGATCCCAGGGTCTTGGGATCAAGTCCCATGTTAGGCTCCCTGCTCGGCGGGAGCCTGCTTCTCCCTCTCCCGCTCCCCGCTCGTGCTCTCTCTCGCAAATAAAGTCTTTGAAAAAAAAAATATATATATATATATATTTTAAAGATTTTTTTTTTATTTATTCATGAGAGACAGAGAGAGAGAGAGAGAGAGAGAAGCAGAGGGAGAAGCAGGCTCCCAAGGAGCAGGGAGCCCGATGCGGGACTCGATCCCAGGACTCGGATCATGACCTGAGCCGAAGGCAGACGCTTAACCGTCTGAGCCACCCAGGCGCCCTATATATATATATTTTAAAGGCTTCAGGCTCTTGTCCACAAGGAGCTCTCAGCATTGCTGGAAGGCAGGAAAAAAATACAACCCCAAGGGCAGTAAGTACTGCAGTGGCAAACACATGGCCCTGCAAAAAGGGGAGAGGACTCGAAAATTCCTGCTTAAACAAAGTCCTCTGAGAGCAGAAGCAAGTTTCACCTCTATATGCCCACAGCCTAGCCCAATCAATATTTTTTACGGTAATGAGTACATGGAACCAACCTGCACTTGGAGGGGAAAAAAAGTATTACATTCCAGGCTGGAGGAACAAGGAGGCATGAAAGAGCATGACCTGGACAGGCATGTTCAGCTCTAAGAAGTGCAACAGAATACAGGGATAGGGAATTGGAAAACCCTGTTCACTGAAGTTCAGGAGTTGAAACTTTATCTCTTAGCCAACAGGAAACCACAAAGGAGTTCCACGGTGCAAAGACAACCTATTTATGTACCTGTCCTCCTTACCAGGTTCCAGGAGGGTGATGGCTGGGTCTTAAGGATTTGGGATCCCTAGCAGAGACCGGCACATGATAGGTATTCAAACAGATCTCACAGAAGGGAAGGAAAGATCATGCAAGTGCCATGACACAAAAGGTTCTAGAATAAGAGACCAGAAATATAGGCTGGCGGTGCTTTCCATCCACTTGATATACTCAGACCCAATATAATGATTCTCCAAAGGCTCTTCCCTTTGTTTCTGGTTGAATCAACAAAACTCTGCTCACATACCACCATGGGTCTATCTCCCTTTGGGAGACAGTATTAAGCAACGGGGAAGGTTTGGGGGGAATGTGAAGCAAATCACCAATAGCAACTTATCAAGACAGTCCTGCCATTTCAATGCTTCCACAGATTCTTTGAGATTAGACATGTTCTGGGTCTCATTCTTACCATATTTTTGACTAGGGTCATAAGGAGCAGAGGTGGAGGTATCGTGGTGGGAAAAAATGTGGAGCAGGTGGGTTTCACTAAATGTTAGTTCCCCATTTTCCTTACTGACCCTTCACAAGCACTTTCTGTATTAGTCTGGTACTTCTTGCATTATAATCAGTGTTTCCACAGAGCTTTATAATTTTCAGAGGCTTTTGCATTCACTTCATTCAATCTTCATCACCACTTTATAAGCACAACAGATCCTATAACCTCATCCTTGCAGGTGAAAAAGCCTAATAAGTTCATAGAGTGAATGAAGACCGGGAACATGACTCAATTGCAGGTGTCAATAATAAACAGCACAGGTAGAAGGAAGTTTTGCTGTCCCTTGAGGGTTGTCTTCTAGCAGTTTCCTATTGAGGGCAGAATGAGCATAATATACCTCTCAGTGCTGAAAACATTAGACGCAATACTTATCAAATGGATGTTTAACCGAGTTGGGATATACTATCAGACAGCACAAGCTCTCTTCCTAGAAAGACCATAAAATTAACATAGTTTTCATGAGAAAGAAATGTCAACTTCAACATTTCTCAATTATTATCCCCTAAAATATACTGAACTATAAAAGAACTATAAAATTACAACCATCGTTAAACAATCAAGAATACATTATTCATTTCTAAAAGTGTTTTAACATAAAATGTATCTCAAAAAATATTAAACAAACCCCAGGAAAACTATATAAGCAGATATATATAAAAATATATATAATATATATTTATATTTACATAATATAGAATTTATATACTTATATATATTAATAATATATTTAAAAATCTGTCAAATCTTAAAGAAAATATTATAAGTCTTAAAGAAAATATTATAGATTGCATCCAACACCATTACTGACAAATTTCAAAACAAAAGTGGAACCATTATAAATTCTAATTCCTATGTAGCCTAGAACCTATAAAGGCATCTATTAGAAATGTTTATGCTAATTAAACATGGTAGAAGGGAAAATTCCCCCATTCTCAGATAGCCATATCCTAAATCCCAAAGCCTGTGAATGTTACTTTATATGGCAAAAGTACTGTGGGCATGATTAAATTAAGAATCAAGATGGGAAGATTATCCTTGGATGATGTGGTTGGGCCTGATATAATTACAAGGATCCTTAAAGGTAAAGAGAAGTAGGAAACTCAGAGAGTGAGAGACTGGCCTGAAGATGCTGTGCTGCTGGCTCTGAAGACAGAGGAAAGGCCCATGAACCAGGAAATGTGGGCAGCCTCTAGAAGTGGGAAAGGCAGGGAAATTTTTCTAGAATTTTCTAAAATTTTCAGAAGGGACACAACCCCCCCAACACCTTGATTTTAACTCAGAGAGATCCATTTCAGAGTTGACCCTCCAGAAGTGTAACACGGTAAGTCTGTATTGTCTTAAACCACTAAGTCTGTGGTAATTTTGTTACAGCAACCATGGGAAACTAATACAACAGGTTTAGCAAAGCACTATTTACCTGCCCATCTGGCAGGATACTATCCCAAAAGCTTATTACGCAGGTCCCTATTGTACATACACATTCAATTAAATAAACATTCAAGTGTACTATCTAGTTGGTCCTGTAAGTACACATAACTCCTTGCTAACATTCTTTTTGTCCCTGACGAACGAACAGTGCTTCTGCTTTCTTTACACTTCAGTTCTGGAAGATGATTTGCTAAAGCTGGGAAGTGGCCACTCGTATAATGCTTTGTTGTCTACCAGGCTTACTGCATTACCTTGTTCTCTCCATAACCAACTAACTTAACCTCTGAGAGGTCGTGGTTCTGTTAATGTTGATGGAGACCTCCTCTAATTCATCTATACTCTCTTGCTTGGTCTACTTTATCATATGAAATGAGCCGTTAGAAAAAAGCAGGGCTAACAGGCCTACATATAGGTATGACTTACAAATGTGTATGAAGCCTCAATACTTGAAGTGTGGTACGGGGAGCAGCAAGGCAGCAGCATCTGGGCACCTGTGAAAAGTTCATCAAGTCCCATTCCAGATCTTCTGAATCAGAAACTACATTTTAGCAAGATCCCTAAATGATTTGTATATACACTCAAGTCTGAGAAGCACAGCTATAAAGAGCCTTTGGCTAGGGGACCCACCATGCCCCCACTTAAAATATTTTAGAGGCAAAAATCCCAATCAGATTCATATTTTCAGTGAACGGGATCTTCTTAATTATTACCAAGATTTTATTCTCAAGCACAAAGTTTTCCTAAGGCATAGATGAAAAACATGTCCCCTGCCCACTATTCCCTAACAAGATTTATTGGGATGGTAGATGAAATATTGACGTAAACATATTCATTCATTTTACAAAGTTTTTTTTGTAAGGGCTAAGCACCCATTAAATGTCCATAGTAGCCTTATGAGGTAGATATCCCCATAATACAGCTGAGGAAATATGTACCTACCCTCAGAGACATTAACTTGCCATAAAACACATAGAGAGGAGCCAGGATGCTAATCCAGACCTGTATAGCGTCCAAGCCCATACATGTAACTACTACTCTATACTGTCAGTCCTCATTATTGGTGGATTCCATACTTGCAAATTCTCCTACTCACTAAAACTTATTTGTAACCCCAAAATACTTGCTGCACTTTGCTCATCATTCAGAAATAAGTACATGTGCATGTGGCAAAAATCTGTAAACACTTCATTGTACACATTCCCAGCACAAAGTGACAATATGCCTTATTTCACCTCTTGTAGTTTAAACAAACATCCTTTTCAGAGTCTATGTAGTGCCATATTTTTTGCATTTTGTGCATTCTGTTGATGATTTTGCACTTCAAAATGGCCCCCAAGCAAAATGCTGAAGTGCTGCCTAGTGGTCCTGAGCACAAGAAACTGTGCTGGGCCTTAGGGAGAAAATACATGTGTTTAGATAGGCTTCGTTAAAGCAGAGTTACAGTACCACTGGCTGTGAGCTCAATGTTAATCAATCAACAATATATATTAAATAAGGGAAACAGAAACACACATAAGACAAGGTTACATATTGATCAGTTCACAGAAATGTTGTGACCAGAGGCTCACAGGAACCAAGCCCTGTATTTTCTTTAGGGGCAATGAGTCATTTCTTGCTAATATGGGGTTCTCAGTGACCCTGTAGAACAGAACCACCTCAACTGTTGTTGCATGTACATGTTACATGCACATGTCAACACATAACAACAGGAAAGCCACCAAATTAAAGAGTATTTTCAGAAAAAAGAGGATAATTTTCTCCAAACCCAGAAACAATAGTTGAAGGTTCCTGACAGAATAACCAGTGATGGTGTTATTTCATAGGCTAACAGACTAAACACACCGGAATAATACAAGGTACAAAGTTAGAAAATGAATATTACAACACCACGGACAAAATTCAAGTGGTGGCTCCATGGGGCATGCAAGATGATTCAATGGGGTAAGGGAAGAGAGTATAACGTTTGTTCACATTTATTATTCTAATCTCATCTTCAAATTTCAATGTAACATAATAATAATAGTATGTATACACAATTTATAAATTCTTTTTAAGATTTTATTTATTTGACAGAGAGAAAGCGAGAGCAGGAACACAAGCAGAGGGAGTGGGAGAGGGAGAAGCAGACTTTCTGCTGAGCAGGGAGCCCCATGTGGGCTCAACCCCAGGACCCCGGGATCATGACCTGAGTCAAAGGCAGATACTTAACGACTAAGTCACCCAGGCGCCCTATAAATTCTTTTTAAAAAATATTTATTTACGAGAGAGAGAGAGAGTGAGAGAGAGAAGAGGGGCAGAGGGAGAGAATCCCAACCGACTCCCTGCTGAGCTCAGAGCCTGATGTGGGGCTTGATCCCATGACTCTGAGATCATGACCTGAGCCGAAATCAGGAGTCAGACACTCAACTGACTTAACCACATTGAGGCAAACATATTTACATTTGGCGCCCCCACAATTTATAAATTCTACTGCCTGCTCCAATTCTGTTGATGGTGTACATGACCAAAAAGTGCTGGGAGATCAGCACTGTAAAAGGATCAGAATTAGCACGTGAAAAGAAAACCAACTCCAGAGGCATGTGTCCTGCAGTGAGGGGCAGGGCTGGAGGCTGAGGATTCAGATGCACGGGGAACATCTAAGGAAAGCGGGGCTCAAGAGCTGCTGTGCTCCCAACAAGTTGGGATGACCTCATATAGGACCTCCCTCCAGGCATCAATTCATGAGAAATTAATTAGCTGGTTGCAACATTCACTGCATGATCCTAGCTAGGAGCCCCTCCTGTTCCAGAAATTTGACAATTCTATGACTCAGAGAAAATAAGATATAACAGCTGGTAAATAAAACCATTGTTTTTTATTGTTGTCTGACACAGAAGGGCTGAGGCACGTCGGGGAAAGAGCAGCAAGCTGTCCAGAGACCACTTCCCAGACTGAGAGGGTTCTAGGGGATCCCATGAGATATCCCAGACTGTTCATGTTATATAGTTAAGGGGCATCATATACACATTTAACTGTAAGTGCTCAGACCAAAAAAAAAGGAGGAAAGGAAAAAATAACCATAGTCAGTGCTGGCAATCTGTGTTATTGCACTCAATGGGGTGTTCTGTTCCCCAGTGGAATAGTTTAAGTTCCCCAGTGTCTCTTACAGTGTGAGTGGCACAGTATGAGGCTAATGTTTGACACAACGTATTTTTTCATTTATATCACCAAATCCCAAACCAACTACTTCCTCTGATGTCCCAGGGAAGAAGCAGGGATATGTTTCCAACCTAAAGGAAAAATTAATGCATGGCTTACTGAAAAATGGAAATCAGTCTCCAAAGAGGAATACTTCCTAAGAGTCTTTCTAGGGCAATTTCTGACATATTCAATTTTCACAGTATACACTGACTATAGAACCAAATCTCCAAATAAAGACTCAACTACAGGTACTGTGGCTCAAGGCTTCACTACTAAACCTATCACCAAGAGGTAGTATAAACTGAAATTTGGGAGTGCCTGGGTGGCTCAGTCAGTTAAAGCGCCTGGCTTCAGCTCAGGTCATGATCCCAGGGTCCTGGGACTGAGCCCCACACTGGGCTCCCTGCTCCACGGGAGGCCTGCTTCTCCCTCTCCCACTCCCCTGGTTGTGTTCCCTCTCTCACTGTGTCTCTCTCTGTCAAATAAATAAATAAAATCTTTAAAAATATATATATATATAAACTGAAATTTGTTACCATATTCTTTTAAGGTACTTTAGGTTGATTCAAGTTTTCTCGTATCAACTGGGTCATTTAACATATACAGAAGCCAAGCAAAGACAGAGAACAAGCACTGTGGTTTCCACTTTAGAGGTCAAGTGTAATAATGTAAAGAGTAAGAGCTTTTGAGGCAGGCAATTTGGGTTCAAATTCCAGTCATACTGTTCAATTTTTAAGAATCTTAGTTTCCTATGAGTAAAACGTGGACAATGCACACACACCTCACAGAGTCTGAGCATGAGTCAAGTATACAAGTCACATATATATATTGTACTCGATGCTTGTTTCCACAGGAAGTAGGGCTATATGTTCCACACACCTGATGTGACTTATAAGGTCCAAAGTAGAACAAACATCTCCCAATTCCCACCTCCATGCTCAGAGATTCAAGAAGGATATGATTTAGTATCTCTTTAAAGGTGTTTTTTAAAAAAGATTAATCCTTGACATACTCTGCTAAAAGTTTTTTGTTCAAGTAAATTTGTGAAATGTCACTCTCTTGAAGACTCATTAAGCATATGTGTGCATGTATGTGTATGATATAAAGGCTCTGAGAAGTTGTGCAATAAAGAAACCAGTTGAATATGTATATCCTAACATCTCCCAAAAGTGCACTTAATAATGGAATCCTTTTTTGCAAAATTACTATAAATATCCACATAGACTTAACGTTCTTCTGAATATACTTGTGGAAACATCAGTTTTGAAAAAACTAATCTGTAACAAATTAATAATAGCTTATTAGATTATAACAGATTAATAATTAATGTGAATAAAATAAAAATAGATTACAGGACAAAGCACAAGAAACCATCCTTTAAACAAAACCCCTGAAATGAACACTGGGTGTTATATGCAACTGATGAATCACTAAACTCTACCCTGAAACTAGTAATACCCTAACTTGAATTTAAATTAAAAAAAATAAATTTTAAAAAATAAACAAAACCGAATCTTGAGGAGCAAGATGGCGGAGGAGTAGGAGACCTAAATTTCGTCTGGTCCCAGGAATTCAGCTAGATAGGGATCAAACCATTCTAAACACCTACAAACTCAATAGGAGATTGAAGAAAAGAATAGTAGCAACTCTCTGAACAGAAAAGCGACCACTGTCTGGAAGGTAGGACGTGCGGAGAAGTGAATCCGAGGTGATATTTGGGAGGACAGACGGCGGGGGGAGGGGGCCTCTGTCAGCTGCTTCTGGCAAGTGATAGAGCCGCGGAGCACAAAATCAGAAAGTTTAGAAGTCCGCTCCGCTGAGGGACGTCACTCCAGTGGCTAAGCGGGGGGTGGAACCATCATGGGACAATGTGGTCTCAGGACCCTCGGGGTCACAGAAAGACCAGGGGTGCCTGAGGGCGGCAGAGCTCCCAGGTATCAGAGCGGGGAAGCCGGCTGCAGAGACTGAGCCGAGGCGTGGGCTCTCAGCTCGGGGTTGCCATAAACCGTGATCGGCGGCACAGTCCGGCCACTGCTTCTCCAGGAGGGACCCAACAAGCGGCAGATCCGGGGAGACTCCCTTTCCTCCCCCGGGAGGAGTGGCGCGGGAGCGCACCGCAGGGATCTGCTGGGTTTGGAAACTCCACACGGGAGTCGTGTGCCAGAGATAGAAATGCTTGGTCAGAGGCCGGGTGAGCACGGAGTGTGGCCGGAGACCGGGGAGACAGGAGTGACTGACTGCTTTTCTCTGGAGGCACACTGAGGAGTGGGGCCCTGAGTTCTCGGCTCCTCCGGGGCGGAGATTGGGAGGCCGCCATTTTCACTCTCGTCCTCCAAAGCTGTACGGACAGCTTGCAGGGAACAAAAGCTCAGGAGAGCAAACCTGAGCAGATTACTTAGCCCGGACCGGGCAAGGGCGGGGCAATTCCGCCTCCGGCAAAGACATTTGGGAACCACGGCAACAGGCCCCTCCCCCAGAAGATCAGCAAGAACAGCCAGACAAGTCCAAGTTTACAGATCAATGAGAACGGCAGAACTCCAGTGCTAGGGGAACACTGCACATAGAATTCATGGTTTTTTCCCCCTGATTCTTTAGTCTTTCAAAGTTAATTTTTTTAATTATCTTTATTTTTTCTTTTTCTATTTTTTTTTGAATTTTTCTTTTTCCTGTTTTCAACCAATATCTTATCAATCCCTTTTTTAAAAATCTTTTTTGTTTTTCATTTTTAGAGTCATATTCTAACCCTTCATAGTACTTAACCCTTATTTTTGGTATGTATATATAACTTGTTCTCTCTTTAAAATTTTGGGATACAGTTGCTTCTAACAGACCAAAATATACCCTAAGTCTCTAGTGTATGGCTTTGTTCTAGTCTCCTGCCTGATCACATTCTCTCCTTTTTTTTTTTTTTAATTTCTCTTCTTTCTTTCTTCAACCAACTTCTTATATTATCAATTCCTTTTATAAACTCTTTTATAATTTTCATCTTTACAGTCATATTTCATCCCTTCATCGTATTTACCCTTATTTTTGAACATATATAAGTTTTTCTTTCTTTAAAATTTTGGGAGGCAGTTTCTTCTAACAGACCAAAATAAGCCCAAAATTTAATGTGTGGCACTGATCTATTCACCAGCCTGATCATATTTGATCATATTTTTTTTATCTTTTTCTTTTTTTTTTCTTTTTTCTTTCTTTCCCTTTCTTTCCCCCCGGTTTCAGGTCTCTTCTGATTTGTTTAGTGTATATTTTTCTGGGGTTATTGTTACCCTGTTAGCATTTTGTTCTCTCATTCATTTATTCTCCTCTGGGCAAAATGACAATACGGAAAAAATCACCTCAAAAAAAAAGAACAAGAGGCAGTACCGACTGCCTTAATCAATACGGACATTAGTAAGATGTCCGAACTAGAGTTTAGAATGACAATCATAAAGATACTACCTGGGCTTGAAAAAAGCATGAAAGATACTAGAGAAACCCTTTCTGGAGAAATAAAAGAACTAAAATCTAACCAAGTCAAAATCAAAAAAGCTATTAATGAGGTGCACTCAAAAATGGAGGCTCTAACTGCTAGGATAAATGAGGCAGAAGAGAGAATTTGTGATATAGAAGACCAAATGATGGAGAATAAAGAAGCTGAAAAAAAGAGATAAACAACTACTGGATCACGAGGGCAGAATTTTGAGAGATAAGTGATACCATAAGATGAAACAATATTAGAATAATTGGGATCCCAGAAGAAGAAAGAGAGAGAGGGGCAGAAGGTATATTGGAACAAATTATAGCAGAGAACTTCCCTAATTTGGGGAAGGAAACAGGCATCAAAATCCAGGAGGCACAGAGAACCCCCCTCAAAATCAATAAAAATAGGTCAACACCCCGACATCTAATAGTAAAACCCACGAGTCTCAGAGACAAAGAGAAAATCCTGAAAGCAGCTCGGGACAAGAGATCTGTAACCTACAATGGTAGAAACATTAGACTAGAAACAGACCTATCCACAGAGACCTGGCTGGCCAGAAAGGACTGGCATGATATAGTCAGAGCACTAAATGAGAAAAATATGCAATCAAGAATACTATATCCAGCTAGGCTGTCACTGAAAATAGGAGAGATAAAAAGCTTCCAGGACAAACAAAAACTAAAGGAATTTGCAGACACAAAACCAGCCCTACAAGAAATATTGAAAGGGGTCCTCTAAGCAAAGAGAGAGCCTAAAAGCAACACAGACCAGAAAGGAACACAGACGATATACAATAACAGTGACCTTACAGGCAATACAATGGCACTAAATTCATATCTTTCAATAGTTATCCTGAATGTAAATGGGCTAAATGCCCCAATCAAAAGACACAGGCTATCAGACTGGATAAAAAAAACAAGACCCATTGATATGCTGCCTGCAAGAGAC
This sequence comes from Neomonachus schauinslandi, assembly GCF_002201575.2. Classification (NCBI taxonomy): domain Eukaryota; kingdom Metazoa; phylum Chordata; class Mammalia; order Carnivora; family Phocidae; genus Neomonachus; species Neomonachus schauinslandi. Next base: position 137,322,538 of record NC_058404.1, read on the forward strand.
TCATTTTAGACCCAAAGACACCCCCAGATTGAAGTGAAGGGGTGGAAAACCATTTACCATGCTAATGGACACCAAAGAAAAAGCTGGGGTGGCAATCCTTATATCAGACAAATTAGATTTTAAACCAAAGATTGTAATAAGAGATGAGGAAGGACACTCTATCCTACTTAAAGGGTCTATCCAACAAGAAGATCTAACAATTGTAAATATCTATGCCCCTAACGTGGGAGCAGCCAACTATATAAGCCAATTAATAACAAAAAGAAGCACATCGACAACAATACAATAATAGTAGGGGACTTTAACACCCCCCTCACTGAAATGGACAGATCATCTAAGCAAAAGATCAGCAAGGAAATAAAGACTTTAAATGACACACTGGACCAAATGGACTTCACAGATATGTTCAGAACATTCCATCCCAAAGCAACAGAATACACATTCTTCTCTAGTGCCCATAAAACATTCTCCAGAATAGATCACATTCTAGGTCACAAATCAGGTCTCAACCGGTACCAAAAGATTGGGATCATTCCCTGCATATTTTCAGACCACAATGCTTTGAAACTAGAACTCAATCACAAGAGGAAAGTCAGAAAGAACTCAAATACATAGAGGCTAAAGAGCATCCTACTAAAGAATGAATGGGTCAACCAGGAAATTAAAGAAGAATTAAAAAAATTCATGGAAACCAATGAAAATGAAAACACAACTGTTCAAAATCTTTGGGATGCAGCAAAGGCGGTCCTAAGAGGAAAGTATATAGCAATACAAGCCTTTCTCAAGAAACAAGAAAGGTCTCAAATATACAACCTAACCCTACACCTAAAGGAGCTGGAGAATGAACAACAAATAAAGCCTAACCCCAGCAGGAGAAGAGAAATAATAAAGATCAAAGCAGAAATCAATGAAATAAAAACCAAAAGAACAGCAGAACAGATCAATGAAACGAGGAGCTGGTTCTTTGAAAGAATTAATAAGATTGATAAACCCCTGGCCAGACTTATCAAAAAGAAAAGAGAAATGACCCAAATAAATAAAATCATGAATGAAAGAGGAGAGATCACAACCAACAGCAAAGAAATACAAACTATTATAAGAACGTATTATGAGCAACAATATGCCAGCAAATTAGATAATCCGGAAGAAATGGATGCATTCCTAGAGATGTATCAACCACCAAAACTGAACCAGGAAGCAAGAGAAAACCTGAACAGACCTATAACCACTAAGGAAATTGAAGCAGTAATCTAAAATATCCCAACAAACAAGAGCCCAGGGCCAGATGGCTTCCCAGGGGAATTCTACCAAACATTTAAAGAAGAATTAATACCTATTCTTCTGAAACTGTTCCAAAAAATAGAAATGGAAGGAAAACTTCCGAACTCATTTTATGAGGCCACCATTACCTTGATTCCAAAATCAGACAAAGACCCCATCAAAAAGGAGAATTACAGACCAATATCCCTGATGAACATGGATGCAAAAATTCTCACCAAAATACTAGCCAACAGGATCCAACAGTACATTAAAGGGATTATTCACCACCACCAAGTGGGATTTATTCCTGAGCTGCAAGATTGGTTCAACATCCGCAAATCAATCAATATGATACGTTAATAAAAGAAAGAAGAACCATATGATCCTCTCAATAGATGCAGAAAAAGCATTTGACAAAGTACAGCATCCTTTCTTGATTAAAACTCTTCAGAGTGTAGTAGGATAGAGGGTACATACCTCAATATCATAAAAGCCATCTATGAAAAACCCACAGCTGATATCACTCTCAATGGGGAAAAACTGAGAGCTTTCCCCCTAAGGTCAGGAACATGGCAGGGTTGTCCACTATCATCACTACTATTCAACATAGTACTAGAAGTCCTAGCCACAGCAATCAGACAACAAAAAGAAATGAAAGGCATCCAAACCGGCAAAGAAGTCAAACTCTCACTCTTTGCAGATGATATGATACTTTATGTGGAAAACCCAAAAGACTCCACCCCAAAACTGCTAGAACTCATACAGGAATTCAGTAAAGTGGCAGGATATAAAATCAATGCACAGAAATGAGTGGCATTTCTATACACCAACAACAAGACAGAAGAAAGAAAATTAAGGAGTCGATCCCATTTACAGTTGCACCAAAACCATAAGATACTTAGGAATAAATCTAACCAGAGGCAAAGAATCTGTACTCAGAAAACTGTAAAATACTCATGAAAGAAATTGAGGAACACACAAAGAAATGGAAAAACGTTCCATGCTCATGAGCAATCTACACATTTAATGCAATCCCTATCAAAATACCATCAACTTTTTTCAAAGAAATGGAACAAATAATCCTAAAATTTGTATGGAACCAGAAAAGACCCTGAATAACAGGGGAATGTTGAAAAAGAAAAGCAAAGCTGGTGACATCACAATTCCAGACTTCAAGCTCTAATACAAAGCCATAATCATCAAGACAGTATGGTACTGACACAAAAACAGACACATAGATCAATGGAACAGAATAGAGCCCAGAAATGGACCCTCAACTCTATGGTCAACTAATCTTCAACAAAGCAGGAAAGAATGTCCAATGGAAAAAAGACAGTTTCTTCAACAAATGGAAAATTTGGAAAATTGGGACAGCCACATGCAGAAGAATGAAACGACCATTTTCTTACACCACACACAAAGATAGACTCAAAACGGATGAAAGCCCTATATGTGAGACAGGAGTCCATCAAAATCCTAGAGGACAACACAGGCAGCAACCTCTTCGAACTCAGCCACAGCAACTTCTTCCTAGAAACATCGCCAAAGGCAAGGGAAGCAAGAGCAAAAATGAACTATTGGGACTTCATCAAGATAAAAAGCTTTTGCACAGCAAAGGAAACAGTCAACAAAACCAAAAGACAACTGACAGAATGGGAGAAGATATTTGCAAATGACTATCAGATAAAGGGCTAGTATCCAAAATCTATAAAGAACTTATCAAACTCAACACCCAAAGAACAAAGAATCCAATCAAGAAATGGGCAGAAGACATGAACAGACATTTTTCCAAAGAAGACATCCAAATGGCCAACAGACACATGAAAAAGTGCTCAACATCGCTCGTCATCAGGAAAATCCAAATCAAAACCTCAATGAGATACCACCTCACACCAGTAAGAATGGCTAAAATTAACAAGTCAGGAAATGACAGATGTTGGCAGGGATGCGGAGAAAGGGGAACCCGCCTACACTATTGGTGGGAATGCAAGCTGGTGCAGCCACTCTGGAAAACAGTATGGAGGTTCCTCAAAAAGTTGAAAATAGAGTTACCGTACGACCCAGGAATTGCACTACTGGGTATTTACCCCAAAGATACAAATGTAGGATCCGAAGGGGTACATGCACCCCAGTTTATAGCAGCAATGTCCACAATAGCCAAACTATGGAAAGAGCCAAGATGTCCATCAACAGATGAATGGATAAAGAAGATGTGGTATATATATACAATGGAATATTATGCAGCCATCAAAAAAAAAATGAAATCTGGCCATTTACAATGATGTGGATGGAACTAGAGGGTATTATGCTAAGCAAAATAAGTCAATCAGAGAAAGACATGTATCATATGATCTCAATGATATGAGGAATTCTTAATCTCAGGAAACAAACTGAGGGTTGCTGGAGTGGTGGGGGGTGGGAGGGATGGGGTGGCTGGGTGATAGACACTGGGGAGGGTATGTGCTATGGTGAGCGATGTGAACTGTGTAGGACTGTTGAATCACAGACCTGTACCTCTGAAACAAATAATACATTACATGTTTAAGAAAAAAAAAAAAGATAGTAGGAAGGGAAAAATGAAGGCGGTGAAATCAGAGGGGGAGACGAACCATGAGAGACTATGGACTCTGAGAAACAAACTGAGGGTTCTAGAGGGGAGGGGTTGGGGGGATGGGTGAGCCTGGTGAGGGGTATTAAAGAAGGCACGTACTGAATGGAGCACTGGGTGTTATACACAAACAATGAATCATGGAACACTACATCAAAAACTAATGATGTAATGTATGGTGATTAACATAATTAAATTTGAAAAATAAATGGGGGCGCCTGGGTGGCTCAGTCGTTAAGCGTCTGCCTTCGGCTCAGGTCATGATCCCAGGGTCCTGGGATCGAGCCCGGCATCGGGCTCCCTGCTCCGCGGGAAGCGTGCTTCTCCTTCTCCCACTCCCCCTGCTTGTGTTCCCTCTCTCGCTCTCTTTCTCTCTGTCAAATAAATAAATAAAATCTTTAAAAAAAAAAAAAAAGAAAAAGAAATGAACAAAACCCCCCAAAATCATTTTTTGCAGGCTGCCTTGACTTTACCTATAGATCAGTGTCAAACTCAAAAAAAAAAATCTATTTAGGCCATGAAGACATTTTAACTCTCAGAAAGATGTCAGGATAAATCTACCATAAGGAAGATTTCAAGAAGTGGCTAATGTCATCTGGCAAAAGAAAGGATTGGCTGGGGAGTGGAGAGGTGGGAGAGGGACCTATGTTTTTTTACAAAACTGATTTGGATGAGGTATCCTAGTCCCTAATCAACTTTCCAAGAATGGTACATGATCTTATGCCGCATCACTACCTCTCCTGTCATTATCCCTGGTGGAGTTAATAAGCTGTGAACTATAACCCACAAAGATGAGGAATCCTTTTCTCTCTGAAAACTCTGAGAAAGCGGTTATTCTGTCAGTCATTAAGAAAAAATAAGTCAACTCCATTACCAGCATTTGGTCAATCCTGACTATTTCTGCAGAGGCCTCTGGTGTGATTAAAAACAGAAAAAAATGTCAAACTAGATTTCTTAAGAACTTGTGCTAAGATGGTACTGTGATTCTTTTAAAAAATTTGTAAGTGGTTGTTATATTGGAGTCCTAAAAGTGTACACTGATTTTACATTATAAGCCACATCAAAAAAATCATTCTTCACAGGCAATTTTAAAAATAAAACTAAAAAAAATTTTAAACTCAGACTGCTCAATTTGTTGGAAGATGGGTTTTCCCTACATTGTAAACAATATCTATTATTTGCAATATCTATTGTTTGCAAACAATAGTTAATGCTTTCATCTTAAACCTCTATAAGTCGAGTAAAGCGTAGACTAGACCTGAGGAATTCTTTTTAAAGTTATATTAATATTTAATATCTACTGATAGAATACAGGTATTTTTTTAAAAGCCCTGCTATAATGCAGAGCTATAAGTTTACGAATTAGGTGTAGACAATTGTTTGGTTAATAGTGACAGAGGCTAGGATAGAGGCTATGGGTAAGAGGTTCAAGTTTCCATGGTTTTCAGAGGAAAATGAACGGAATCTAGACATGTTTGTTCTATAGCTTAATAAATCAGGGGGCGCCTGGGTGGCTCAGTTTGTTAAGCGACTGCCTTCAGCTCAGGTCATGATCCTGGAGTCCCGGGATCGAGTCCCGCATCGGGCTCCCTGCTCGGCGGGGAGTCTGCTTCTCCCTCTGACCCTCCTCCCTCTCATGCTCTCTGTCTCTCATTCTCTCTCTCTCAAATAAATAAAAATAAAATCTTTAAAAAAATAAATAAATAAATAAATAAATAAATCAGCACAGCGTTCCGCAGTGTCTAGTCCAGTAACATGAAGAGTGCAGTTCGGCACACTAATAGCAGGAGTGGGAGGTGGCGAAAAGTAACCACCACGGCCCAAGATACCAGGGCTAACTGAAAAGTCATCTTGACACTTCAGTCTACGTTTTGCGGGACTAGAAGCCTCCAGGACTACTCCATCGCGGCTGCCGCCTAGATGGGCCCAACCCAGAGCCAAACAGGCGCTCACCTGGGGGGCGACCGGGCGCATACCTGGCCGGCGGGGGGCGCCCACGTCCCCTCTCCCCACCCGGGCGGATCTGCCCTCCTCCGCCCTTTTTCGCCACCATCTCCACCCCTTTCCCATCCATCTGCATTGAACCAAGGGCAGGGACTAGGGAGGACGAACAGAGTACGGTGAGGAAAACCATTCCCGCAACCCGCCGCACTACTTCCTCCCACCCCACAGCGGGTGCAAAGCCACACCGCCTCTCCTACGCCTCATGTCTCTGGTACAAGGTATGCAACACTTAAAAAAATGTTTTTAATTGCTTTTAAGCACAAGTCACTTCCCCGCTCCCTTCCGCCCCTCACCTTCACGAAAGCAATCGGGGTTGTGGTACCTTCGATATCTAACAGGATCACAGTGACTTCGGCGGGCACGGAAAGCACGACCATTTCCCTACCGGATGCAACTACCGGAATCGGCCTACTGTAAGGAAGGGCGGAGGGCGGCGCAGACTGCGCCCCCAGCACAGTCCTGGGCTTCCGACAGCCCCGCAAGAATCTCCCACCCGGCAGCCGCGTGCGCTTCACAGCACGAGGAACAGGGCCACCTCCGCGCCCCTGAAGGTGGATAAGACGGCCGCACAGGCGCCCTGAACTACCTAGCTGCCTAGGGCCGGAGGCCGAGACCACGTGGGCAGGGAAAAGGGGCGGCCTTCGCGTAGTTCCGAGGGGGTGGGGGGAGGTAAAGGCGTCGACGCCGATTGGCCACCAGAGAGCCTCGAACCCGATCCGTCAAAATGGGCCTCGCGTGGGCGGGAACAAAGAAGCGAACGCGGGAGCCGGGTGCGCGGGCGCGCGCGCCCTCTCCGCAGACTGGTTGAGCGAGCGGGAGAGGCCCGGGGCACGTGCAGACGGGAGCCCCGCGAGTGGCGCGCCGGGGATGTGAGTGCCCCTTGCCCTCTACGGCACCTAGCCCCCTCCCCGCCCACTGCCTCCACTTTTGCGTATTTACAGTAACCTGATCGGGCTCGCGCCCCTCCTCCCGTCCTCAGCCAGCAAAAGAGGCCGTGCCGGGACTGGTTTGCCTGACTGCGTTGGCCCGGGCTCCGGCCGATCGGTTAGGGAGGCCCGCCGCGCCTCCTCCGCCCGCGCGCCTGCCGCGGTAGCGGAAGAGGCACCCGCGCCGCGCCGCTGTTTGGAGGGGCCGCCGTGCGCCCGCTTCCTGTTCGGCTGGTTCCAACCAGCTCGAGGACAAAACACGCGTGCGCGCGGCAGACGGGCGGGCGGGTGCGCTCGCTGTCTCAGCCGCCGGCGCCGGGCGCAGTCCACCTTTTTCCGGAGCACCCCGGCCACGGTGCTAATCGATAGCAGCAGCAGCCGCCACCGCAGCAGTCCGCACTGGGGGACCGAGGGCTTTGGAAAAAGGCGGGGTTGACGGCTCTTTGCTAGGAGTGGGCTGGACCGGACGCCAGAGACAAAGGCTCTCAAGACAAGAGGGACTGTGGCCCTGCGACGGCGCTGCTCGGGATTTTTGACCCCAGGACTTTTCGCCCCTTCGTTTTTCTCTTCTGACGCTTCTCTCATCTTAAGCCCGCGTCCCCTCACCCACGACCTCGCTCCTCACCGGGAGGGCCGCGATGGAGGTCCCGCCCCGGCTTTCCCATGTGCCGCCGCCATTGTTCCCCTCCGCTCCCGCTACTTTAGCCTCCCGCAGCCTTTCCCATTGGCGGCCGCGGCCGCCGCGGCAGCTCGCCCCGCTCCTCCCTTCGCTCGCTCCCAGCTCCGCCCGGCAGGGGGCGCGCCGGGCCCAGCGCCACGTCACCGCCCAGCAGCCCTCCCGATTGGCGGGCGGGGCGGCTATAAAGGGAGGGCGCAGGCGGCGCCCGGATCTCTTCCGCCGCCATTTTAAATCCAGCTCCATACAACGCTCCGCCGCCGCTGCTGCCGCGACCCGGACTGCGCGCCAGCACCACACGGCCGACAACTCCGCCACCATGGAGGATATGAACGAGTACAGCAACATAGAGGAATTCGCAGAGGGATCCAAGATCAACGCGAGCAAGAATCAGCAGGATGACGGGTACCGCACGCTTCTCCTCTTTTCCCCCTCCCCCAGCGCGCCGCACGCGCCCTTCATCCCTCGGGAGCCGCGTGCTGCCCCGGTTCTTGCCCCGAGTCGATTCTCCGCGTGCCCGCTGGGCCGCACTAGCTTGGAGGGAAGAGGAAAGTAGGAGACGGAGGGGGTGCCTCGAGAGGCCCGCGGAAGGTGGGGGAAGGGCGGAGGAGTTGGAGGAGGAGGGCGGCGGCGTCTATGTCCCGAGTGCGCAGGCGCCGCGTGGGGCCCGAGGGGGAGGGGCCGGCCTCGCTGCGCCACATGCTGCAGCTGCCGCCGCCTTTTTATTGTGTCTGTGTTAGGGCCCCCCGCACAGTTTTACTGGGGAGAGTTTAGGGAATTCTTAGTTTGGGAATCAGTGTGTGACTGGTTCCCGGATCCCCAGAACGCGTTATGAGTTTTTTTAGGTGGAACATAGCCTTGACAGCTGTGGAAGGGGGTTGACCTAAGTTGTGAGGGATCGGGTTAGGAAGTTGGATTTTTAATACTAAATCAATGTAGAACTAACTTGGTTGGCCTCGCTTAAATTTCGTATTAAGCAGTATGGTGAGCAAAATGTCCACTTTTTCGAATAAGTGACCTCGATGGAATTTGGGGGGTTTTGTGGTCTTTTGTTTATATGTGATGTGTACACACAGATTGAATTACTTGCATATACGGTTAAACGCCCCCCCCCCCAGTTATTTCGTAGTTCAACATAATTCCAGAACTGAAGTAATCCTTGAGGTGCTGCTAATCTTTTTTTAAAAAATAACTTTATTTCTAGTAAAATGTTTATTGGAGGCTTGAGCTGGGATACAAGCAAGAAAGATCTGACTGAATATTTGTCTCGATTTGGGGAAGTTGTAGACTGTACAATTAAAACAGATCCAGTGACTGGAAGATCAAGAGGATTTGGATTTGTGCTTTTCAAAGATGCTGCTAGTGTTGATAAGGTAGGAGCAGGTACTTTGCATTGTGCTGCTTCTGTGTGCTTTTTTTGCAAGTTGGGGGTTTGATTGTATGTTGGCAAATTAAATACATTTGTCTTCTAGGTTTTGGAACTGAAAGAACACAAATTGGATGGCAAATTGATAGACCCCAAAAGGGCCAAAGCTTTAAAAGGGAAAGAACCTCCCAAAAAGGTTTTTGTGGGTGGATTGAGCCCAGATACTTCTGAAGAACAAATTAAAGAATATTTTGGAGCCTTTGGAGAGGTGCGCTGTGTGATTACGTTTATATGTTTCATACTTGGTGTGTTTATGTAATGTTAATCCCCAGCTTTTTACAGAACAAATTGATTTGTCAGGTGAGGAAGAGGTTAAATTAACTGTTCAGGTCCCTTCTAGTCACTGTACCTTAATTGCTGTTTTTTCTGTCCTGTGATGGAAATAAACATCTTAATTTATTTTGGCCAAAATACAGGTGCTTTGGGGTGGTCAGTGTTTGGACTTGACTAGTGGCATCTGTTAGGTACAAAATAATACTAAGTTTTGTTCTCTGCTTCACAGATGAACCTTTGTGGTGCGATGTTGATAATAAAATATGAGTTTTTATACAGAAGCAATCTGACTACAGTAATATGCAGCATGTTATATTGACGCTTGAAGGGGACCGGGGACCTTTGGTGTTGTAATACCTTCTGGTAGTTTTTATCATTGCTGGATGATCTCGAGTGTGCTTCTTGGTTTCAGATTGAAAATATTGAACTTCCCATGGATACAAAAACAAATGAAAGAAGAGGATTTTGTTTTATCACATATACAGACGAAGAGCCAGTAAAGAAATTGTTAGAAAGCCGATACCATCAAATTGGTTCTGGGAAGGTAAAGCCATTTTGCTCTTATTAAATGAAAATTTGAAGGTGGTTTGTTTTCTTCAGACGAGATTTCTCAGTTTGTTTTGAGAAGAATAAAATGGCTTGACATTTCAGTAAAAAAGGTGTTTTAATGTGTTTATAGTGTGAAATCAAAGTTGCACAACCCAAAGAGGTATACAGGCAGCAACAGCAACAACAAAAAGGAGGAAGAGGTGCTGCAGCTGGTGGACGAGGTGGTACTAGGGGTCGTGGACGAGGTGAGGCTTCATTCTTTGGAACTTAATCCTTTGAAAATGACCCCTTGGTTTAAGGTATAAACTGCTAAATAGGAATAAGCCCATGAGAAAGTAAAGCCAGATTTTCAACATAAAAAATGCTCAAGTTAGTGGATGGGTTTTTGTTACTTAGTTTACTGGTTTCACCTCTTCGAAGAATGGTCCCTCTGACAGTGTCCTTTTTTAATGGGAAAATAATGCCAATTTAACGTAGTTATGATTACATGAAAACACCATGGCATGCTGGGTTTTTGGGGACAGGAGTTCTTGTTTTAAAACTAAACAGCCTACTTGTCTTCACCTTTGTTCTGATTTTTCCATTAAATTTAGGAAACTTGATAATTGGCAAACAAATTGGACTTTCTGCCCCTTTTTATGACAACTGGAAAAATAATTTTCTCAGATGACTATATAGATATTTATTCCACTTGTTTAAGATTTTCAGAGTGAGGGACAGGAACACAACATTTTGTGTTAGGATTGGGGACCAGAAGTTGTTATCTAACAATCGTTGTGCATTGTTTCAGGTCAGGGCCAAAACTGGAACCAAGGATTTAATAACTATTATGATCAAGGATATGGAAATTACAATAGTGCCTATGGTGGTGATCAAAACTATAGTGGCTATGGCGGCTATGATTATACTGGGTATAACTATGGGAACTATGGATATGGACAGGGATATGCAGACTACAGTGGTAAGAATATTTAACTTAATTTCATAAACCAATGGTATTAAAATTCCATGTTAAAAGTACAATCCCATTCTGAAATTGTTTGTGTGTGGGTTTTCCGTTCTTGAAGTGTTGGAGTTAAGCTTTTAGGCATTTGATAGTTACCGGGTGATTATACTAATGTAAAAACTTGGGTGGTTAGAATATGTGATACATGACTAGTTTATAATGCCTATTTAAGATATCTGATAATTTTAACATTTGGCATGCAGAGTTGTACATGTTTAATAGCTTTAAAAAGTACTTATAATGAAACCATTTTGTAGAAAACTATCTTAATATAATTTTTGTGTATTTCCAAACTAGGCCAACAGAGCACTTATGGCAAGGCGTCTCGAGGGGGTGGCAATCACCAAAACAATTACCAGCCATACTAAAGGAGGACGTTGGAGAAAACAGGTGTGTGTACGAGTACAAGAAACCAGTGGAAATGTCTAATTTAATTTAAAGATCAATAGACAAATGAAAAATAAGTAAAAACAATATTACGTAGTCTGTTTTTACTAAATTGTTAATTTTTTAATTGCTTTATGAGCCTGTTTTGCCTAAAGTGTCTATAGATCTTTAACTTTAAAGTCTTATCTCACTTTCTTTAGTACTACAGAAAAACTTAAGAGTTTTTCTGTTTGCTTTGTGTACCAGGTGGTCTAGAGGAATAATTAAACTTTTTTAGAACTATTAACAGGTAAAGTACTGAAATGGGTACAACTTAAGGAAAACAAGAATGTTGTCTTCTAACTCTGACATTATACCTTGTTTGTACCCGCCAGCGGGAACTTCATTGCAGGCCGTGTGTCACCCTGACCACGTCTATCTCTGGGGGTCGCACGTTGCGGGCAGAGCGCAAGGCATACACCAGAAAACGCTGTCCTGTGGTATGGTCTCTTCCAACTTCATGTACCAGCGTAAAGATTAAAGTGGAAAACTTCAGACTTTGGCTTCTTTTTTAATCTTTTTGAAGATTAAGTGTCTAAACTTAACTTAAATGGTTTTTTACAGGAGTTAAAGTACATAAATGCCTTTTTACAGCTTAATCATTTTGGTCTTCTGTTTAGTGTTGTATTTCAATTGTGGAGCCTCATTTTAAGTGTTCATTCTTTAAGATTTAATGCTTGCTTTTTCTTTTTATAGCTAATAGTGAAATCTACAAACCAAAACAAGAACTTTAAAATCTGGGATATAAATTAAAGATCATATGCACACAGAAATTTGTTGTCTTACAATATAATAAGCCTATTAGAAATCCATTTTTGTAAGAGCGTTTTTTTGGCTTACTAGAGATATTTCTAGTAGACCTTAATCTAGCACAGTTCAATCTGTGAATATGGGAAGATTGCATTCCCTAATTCCTTAACTAAATTTAAATTTAGTATCATTTGGGAACTCCAGGGTGAATTTATTAATGACCCAAATTACATTTTGCCATTGAACATGCATGTGATCTTTAATTATTGAAGAAAAGAATAAATTGAGGACTTAAAACAATTCATGAAAATGGACCTTTGAAAGCTTTTAGAGTTGCACAAATCTAATTGCTATTTTGTTTTTGTTTTTAGGAGGAGATTGCTAAAGTTAACCCATCTTGCAGGACGACATTGAAGATTGGTCTTCTGTTGATCTAAGATGATTATTTTGTAAAAGACTTTCTAGTGTACAAGACACAACTGTGTCCAACTGTATATAGCTGCCAATTAGTTTTCTTTGTTTTTACTTTGTCTTTTGCTATCTGTGTTATGACTCGATGTGGATTTGTGTTTATACAAATTTTATTTGTATGATTCCATGTTAAACCTCAAATAAATGCTTCCTTATGTGATTGTTTTTCTGCGTCAGGTACTAAATAGCTCTGTAAAAGTGTAATTTAAAATAAGCAATAATTAAGGCACAGTTTATTTTGTAGGGAGTATTGGTCCATAGGGAGAAACTGTGGTCCTTTATGAATAGCCAGCTACAGTGTCCCCCTGTTCCCCATTTTTGTTAGATGTATACTAAGGTTCTGTTTCCCTGCTAAATGAGGTTTCTATCACACCTTTAACCTTTCTTTGTATATCTGGAGACCTTGTCCTAGGGTTGTCATTAGTGGAAGCTTTCTAGCAGACCATGAATCTTCTGGACTATGTCTTGGAAAAGTGCACCTTTCTGGCACAAAGCATGTTGGTAGCTCCTTTCATGAATAGAAAAGATTGTGCTTTGTTCCTGTCTCTGGGAAGCCATTTATTAAAGATACACTACATCAGAATCAGTGGTCTGCTAGAAAGAGCTTTGGCTAATCATAATACCATAACTTTGTTTTCTTGATTAAAATGTCCAGATATACCCAGGGAAAAGGCCCTGTTAAACTGTGTATAGGAGCTACAATTTAAAACAGTTAAATTTTAACAAGCATTTTGGCAGATAGGTATGAGGTTAAAATTTGAGCAAAAGTTAGATTGAGGTATTTGAAGTAGTGGCTGAGGGAATTAGGTGTATTCTGTTGGTATTGTCACAGCAAGCACCAAACTGAACAAAATGTTTTCTATTGGGGCATTTTTAGGAAGCTATATTGGGTGTTAACTGTTAATGTGATGTGAGTTCTTAGAAAAAGTCATGGTAGTAGATTTCATCATTTTTAATGCATTAGTGCATGAGCTGGGTAGTTAAGCATACCCAGATTCGGACATAGGAAGGAGTAGTAGGGAAAAGTATACTTTAAATTTTATGTATGTCTGTGCAAATCTAAGTGACTAAGTCATTAAAATATCTTCCTGGTGCATCAGAAAGCAGTTTTAGCCCTAGATTTGGGAGAATTTCCTGGGTAAACTCAAGTTTTGAATTTTACATTCAGTGTAATTGGATTTAAGGTTTTGAAGTTTTGTGTTCTGTGGTTCCACATTAGCCTCTAGGATTGATTGGCATACGTGTTCACATGCAGAGTAGTTCACTTCACCTTCAACCAAATGTAAATTTTTTTATGCTGTTGAACCTGCCTTTTGTTTATTTGGTGCCTGCAACTTTCTTTGTTGAATGATGTTTGTACTTGCTGGCTATCAAGTTACAATGCACTTGGCCTCCTTTTGCTCCTGTTTTGCTGTTTGACCTTAAACCTAGGCCAAGTACCAATGTTGGTTATTGCAAGGGACTGTTTATTATTTCAACATGCAACCTTAGGGAACAAGGGAGATTTTCATTTTAAGTTGTTGTCAAAATCTATAGGCGCAGTGTCTTCTAAGGCAGTGAATCCTGTTCAAATTTATGATTAGGTGAGAAGTTGACATTGAGATTGTCCTTTCCCTGATCAAAAATGAATAAAGGCTTTTTAAACAAAATCCAAGCTTTTCAATCAAGTCTTGATATATATGACTTTGAAGAAATACACTACATCTAGAGATTATTGTCTGAGATGTATGAAGAACTGAAAGTAAGAATGCATTTTTTTTTCCCCAAAGGGCTTTGGACTTTAAATTCAGATTTTAGGCTCTGTGAGTGCCAACTGATGTAAATTTTAAATATAGCAAGGCTAAGCTGTAGGACTTCATTTGGATGAATGATAGTTACCAAGGTGTCATCCTGAAGTATTCATTTAGAACTAAGTAATTTGACAAATTAATTGGAGGCGTGAGGGTGGAGATTCTGAGGTCCTGTGTATCTGAGCCTGTGTATCTTGTTAAATGTGCTTCCTGAATGGTTTTGACTGAGTTCTGTGTGGTGTTACTCATAATAGAAACGTCTATCCTGCAGTCTCATAGTTATGTTTGTAAGATTAAGACTAAGATGTCTGTTGGGATACTAACGTGGATAAGCAGAGCTTTTATTCCATTCCCTGTTGGTGACAGGGACTGGATTTTTGCTAATTGTAAATTTTAATACTTAATTTTTAATATCTGAAAATTTAATCACTACCCATTACCAGGACTTTTTACTAGGATGTCAACCACAGGATGCTAAGTTTCACTGATTAAAAGTGATTCAAGGACACTGCAGGTGTACTGCAACTTTTTTGTTAACCTTTTCTATGAAGTCATTTGAAAATACTGTCATAAAAATATGGGTTGTTTTAGGGTTAGTTGGGGTTTTGTATTTTTGTCTCGAAATAGTTTAATTGGATGTGGAATTTTAACGAATTTGGTTGAATGGCAAAAAATAAAAATTCACCTTTGACTTCTCAACCACTGCTTTTTATAAACTAGGGTAGAGCATAGTGCATTCCTGGGGTTACAGGGTGATGTACATTCTGAAGACTTGATTTATGTTTAAGTGGCAGCATAATCTGGTTTTATTCTTTCAGTACTCATTTAAGAGGTGTAGCCCTTGGGCACCTGATTGGCTTAGTGGAGCATGTGCCTTGATCTTGGAGTTTTAAGTTTGAGCCCAATGTTGGGTATAGAGATTACTTTTGGACAATCTTCAAAAAAAAAAGATGTACCTCCATTTGGGGGGAGGTATATCTTGATCTCAGAGGGTGTTGGGACTGACTTGTAGTTTGAAAAAGGGTATTCAGTGTACTCCCGATTTGTTACTTTAAATGTAGAAATTTCAAATAACAATGTTTTAAGGTTTGGGTTTGTCAAAGGCCAACACAAATGAGAAGTATGTGAGAAACACTATCTTGCAGACAAGTTTCCTTATGCTACTGTAGTGGTTATCTCTTGAGAATCTAACCAAAAATGAATTCTGACCAAAAAAAAAAAGATGCATGTCTATACATAAATATTTTAAGTGTAGTTTCAGAGAAATTACATCTTTGAAAGCCATCTAGTTTAAAAGGCTCTTGAGGTTGTTGGCTTTTATGGTAACTGACTAAAATTTACTGAATTTGCTATCTTTCATGAAGTTGCAGGTAGAGGTTTCTTCAGATGTCCTCTACTTGGGTGTTTGTGTTTTGGCTGGTCAACACTCACAGTGATTGCTTTAGAAGACAGGAGTGACCAACCCCACAAAAGGCCCTAGGGCAAAAATTTGATTAATCCCCTGGTTTTTCCAATTGGAGAAATTAGTTAATTGGAAATACCAACTCAACAGCATTTTGAAATCTTCAATTTCTGGCACCTTAAGCATCTCTTGAGTCTTAGATTTTGAACAGAAGCTTTTGTCACTTCCAGGAAGATTGGTCCGCAGTCTTTAATACAATTAATTTGTAAGTGCTGAGATCTTTGTTGGAAAGTAAGATTTTTGTTACAATTGACTTTTTCCTCTAATGAAACTGGAGTCTTGATAGTCTGCAGCAAACCATTCTCATGAGAGATCTGTCCTATGGGATTATTTAATTGTCTTAAACCATGAGACAGTTGGAACGGGACATAAGTTTTCCATAGATGTTGCAAGTAGAGGGATGAAAGAACAGTGATAGTGGGGGCTAAGTGGCGTTTTAGGGTAGTTCCAACATTTTTCATTACCAGGACACCCTTTAAATACATTCTCTCACAGACTCGTGGCGGGGGGGAGGGGGGGGTTGCTTTTCTTTTTTTTTTTTTATTTCTTACTGATTTTTTTTTTTTTTTTGAGAGCAGGGGAAGGGCAGAGGGAGAGAGAATCTCAAGCAAGCTTCACACCCTGCCCAGAGCCTGACGGGGGGCTCGATCTCACAACTCAGATCATGACCTGAGCCAAAATCAAGAGTCGGATGCCTAAGTGACTGAGCTACCCACGTGCCCCTGGACTGTTTTGAATGGCTATATACTTACCAAATATATTGCTCATTATGTGATGACGTTTCTATTAAGGTACATAGGGCGTCTGGCTGGCTCAGTCGGTAGCGCATGCAACTCTTGATCTTAGGATTCTAAGTTCGAGCCCCATGTTGGGTGTAGAGATTACTTAAAAAAAAAAAGCATATAGCTGTCAGAATTCTCCAGTGATAATTGGCATCATACCATCAACTACAATACCAGCTAAAAGCAAAGAAACAATACTTTCATTAGCTTGTGCAGATTTTTAAAAATACATGATTTCTATCAGACTTCTAAAATACTGAAAATAAGTCTTAAGAATTTTCATTACTGCTTTCTAGGACTTTAGCACTACACTGACCACATCATTGGGAATAAGGAAAAAGAAAATGCATTTTTGAGTATGTATTTAATATTCTGGGGAAAGTGATTTTAAAGTACCTGCAGTATGAATACAATTGAAATTCCTTTTTTAATTTTTTTAAGATTTTATTTGACAGAGCGAGAGAGCACAAGCAGGGAGAGGGGTAGAGGGAGAGGGAGAAGCAGGCTCCCCCACTGAGCAGGGAGCCCGATGCAGCTCAATTTGGGGCTCAGTCCCAGGCCCCTGAACTGAAGGCAGATGCTTGATCGACTGAGCCCCCAGGTGCCCCAATTTAAATTTGTTTAAATCCTGCTTTTGAATGACTTAATCAGAAACAGACCTCCAAATTATACCTTTGATGTCACTTGAAATATATACTCCTATGTTTTTCATGTATGTATTCTTTAGTTACATTCCATGTAAACTAGGATTTAGAGCCTGTCAAAACTAAGAAAAACTTCACCCTGGCCTAGGTCTTCCCTTATTCTTTTAATTAAAGTTATTTTAATTGCTATTATCATGATGTTTTAGAACACTAAGATACAGACATCAAAAGGATTTTTATTTTTCTTCTATTCCCCATCCAACAGTGACAAATTCGGGGACATCATCTCACTTCCCGTTCTCTGCTGACAGTGGGATTCTTTATTTATTTTATTATCTTGACCCCCAAGAGAGGAGGGTCTTGGTGTTAGTGGCAGGTGCAGAGATTTGCCACTGACCCATAGCTAAGAGCCACAGTACTACAGGCGAGTGTTGTTTAATCTGAATCTTTTTAAATTCCCCTGGGTATAAATATTTGCCCCTTGATGAAATCATCCTCTTACTTATTAAGGCCACCAGGGGGCAAATTTCACTCCTCTGCTTTTAACAGAAACAGGCAGACACTCAGCCAGGAAATAACACAGGCATTAATTCCTGTTCTCTTGGCAATTCTGGAAAAGGTATGCAAATTTTTAGTATAACTTGGTTAAGAACAATGGTCAGAGTTTATTAACTCCAGTTGTTGGCCATGAGAAAAGAAAATGCCTTACATGAAGATGTCAGTTCTTAAATTATTCCATAAAATGCTCCTAAGATCATTATTGTTTTTTAATTTAGCAGTACATATTCATATTTCCATGCATTAGCACGTTCCTCACAATAGGGTAAGAATATGTATTCAGGTATACACCTATATTAGATAAAATTTTCATTAGACATTTTTTCAAAAAGTATTTAATACTTGATTCTGTTTTCACCAACTATGGCCTAAGTAATTCAAATTAATCCTTCTGAACACAAGCAGGATGAAATATCTTTTTAAGTCTTCTTAAAAGAACTAAAAGCTAAAAATATAATGAAAAGCTCACCTGGCTAAAATTTAGAGAAGGTCAAAACTTAGAGAGTAAGCCTGGCATTCAAAGTTGGGTTTGATGGCCTTACCAGACAAAGGGCACAGAAGTCAAAAGCCTAGGCCACCCCCAGGTGGAGACTCTGATACCCCAATCACCCCCATTAAACTAAGGGCTTTCAAAAGACCTGAGAACCCAGTTTCCTCACCTGGGTAGTTAAGGGAACCTTAATCTCAGAATTTAGATTAAGATAGTTCTAGTCATGTAAGGGGCCTCAAGTGCCTGGAAAAAGCAAATGAAAATCATTTCTTCACCCTAGATTTCTGATGGTTTCCATGAATGTTTTTCAAACATAATGACCGATACATAATAAATTAAAATCCACCATGAGGGGCGCCTGGGTGGCTCAGTCAGTTAAGCGACTGCCTTCGGCTCAGGTCATGATCCTGGAGTCCCGGGATCGAGTCCCGCATCGGGCTCCCTGCTCGGCAGGGAGTCTGCTTCTCCCTCTGACCCTCCTCCCTCTCGTGCTCTCTGTCTCTCATTCTCTCTCTCTCAAATAAATAAATAAAATCTTAAAAAAATAAAATAAAATCCACCATGAGTGAGAATCAACACAATGAACAAACCCAGAAGATATCAGGTCTCCTTGCTTACTACATTGAAATAAAATATAAACTTGAAAATACCTCAGGGAAGAGGAAACTATTAAAGCAACACAGTAGATCTGATGAAGAATCAAACAGAACTGATACAAATAAAACAATAAATGAAATTAAAAACTAAAGATGGATGGGTCTAAAAAGAGTAGATGCAAGTTAAGAATTAGTAAACTGAAGGATAGATGAACAGAAGCTACCCAAAATGTAGCATGGAAAGACAAAAACATGAAAATTGCCATGGAGAACCAATGACATAAAGGTTATAGTAGGAGGCATAACATGTTTAATTGGGGTTTTAGAAGAAGAGACAGAGGCTCCCACAGGAGCCCACTGAGAAGGTGAGCATGGGGCAGGGATGGCAGAGGAGCCTTAGACTCTTCCTGTGGGGTGGGGGCACCCCCCAAAAAAGTAAAAGACAGAATGAGGCCGTATATGAAGAGAAAATGGCTGAAATGTTTCCAGAAGTGATGAAATACAATCTACAGATTGAATATACCAACAAATTGCAAGTAGGAAAAATATAGAGAAATCTATGCAGAGATGCATCTTGGTGAAACTAAAATGTTTAACAACAAAGAGAAAAACCTTCTCGACAGAACCTTGCATTCGGGGGCTTCACTTACTGTGGGCAGCCGGAGAATACTGTGATTCAACTGTTTGAACCTGCCACCCTACTGGCTCAATACCGTGGGTGTGACTTGTGTGTCCCAGGTGCCTGTGGCTAAGGGCATGAGTGTCCCGCAGACCATGGAGCTCCTCACCGGAAACTGGAGAGGCTTGAGGCGGCGAAGCAAGGAATATTTTGTGTGGATTGTGAGACCTACTGCACAGCTGCCTCTACTCTTGGCAGCCAAGGTCAGGCTGGGAAGCTGATGTACGTGATGCACAACTCAGAGTACCCTTTGAGAATGGCCCTTGCCTTATTTCTGACAACTTCGATGAGCTCATGGTGAAGCTCTTCCAGAGTGCTTCTTCCAGAGTGCCAAGGCCAGCAAGATTGAGACCCGGAGTAGCTGTTACCAGCACTGTGACTTCCTAGTGAAGGTGGACACAGTCCACCCACCTAGGAGCCCAGTGCCCGAGGCATCTCCATGGCTAGAGTATGGCCCCTGCGTGGTAGCCAGCGGCAGCTGGAGCTTGCTGCTCAAGTCCCTACAGAGTTTTCTAGGCAGACACGCACCAGGGAACAGAGTCTGGGAACAGCAATGCCATGTACGGCCCAGCAAAGACCGTGGTCCAGCACATGGAACTCTTCAGTAAGATCCGCAAGCAGCAGCAGGTGCCAGTGGCTGGGATTCGTTAGTGACTGGCAGCTGCCCGGCTGAGCTCTGTCACCAGGGGGGCCGTGCAGGAGGAGAGGTGCTGCACCCTGAGACCCCTGGACCCCACAAACCCAGGGCAGACGTGGAGGCTTCTCTCCTTCTTCCCAGCTGTGACTCTTGTTCTGGGGATCTGGACTCCCCTCCCCTGACCCTCACACACAGCCCCCCAGCAACGGCATCACCCTATGCCTTACTGGACTTGGCCTGTTCTCAAGAATGGTAATTACGCAGAGTGGAGAAGTGTGGAGGGAGAAAGGTAGGACAGGCTGTGCCTGCCTAGGGTTGGTGGGAACAGCAGTCTGTATCTCCAGCTCTTGAGGATTTGGCCGAAGTCCACCGTGGACAGGCTGGGCTGGACTGTACTAAAGGCCTCTTCCTCTACTCCAGGGATGCAGCTAGGCTTCTCCTGGAGAAGGAGTAGGAGGCATCCCTTGGTGTGATGGCTATCATTTCCTGACCTGTTTGCTGAAGTGAACTGTGAGTTGACTTTTCTAGGGTGTTGCCGGAGTCCTTTGGAGTCTCCCTCTGGCATCGTTCCATTCTGTTGTGAATGAGGTTAAGCCACAGGCTAAGCCGCTATAACAAAGAGAACCTAAAATACAGTGGCTCTTAGTAGAAGTTCATTCTTCTCTCTTCTAATAGTACAGGTGTAATCAGATGGTCTGGGGCAGATTTAACTGTACAAGGTCACCGAGACCTCGGTTTTCTTCTATTTTGTTGTTCAGCCAACCTTGGGTGTTGACCTTGCCCAGGAGGTCAGCTCTGTGTCTACAATACACTGGGGAAAGAGAACAAAGCAGTTTCTTTTTAAAGGATATGACCTGGATTCACTCAAATCGGTGTGGCCACACTTTGCTGAAAGGGACGCTGGGACATAGAGCCTCTTATTTGGGGGACCGTGTGTCCATTTAAAACTCAGGGGCTTCTAGAACTAAAAGATGAAGGAGAAAATGGATGTGGGGGCCCAGTCAGGAGCCTCTGCTACATGGAGCTCAATGGATGAGCCCAGGAGTGCCCTTGGTTGTTATTTTGCAGAGTACCCTTGTAAGGAAGCCATTTGTTTGTGAATTGCATTGTAATAGGGCAGGTGCCAAAGCCACTTGTGAGTTTCGCTGGCTTAGTCACACTGGGCAGTCAATTTTGCACCCCTTGCCTAAGGGTTCACAGCTTCCTGAGCTCTTGGTCCTCCTCTCATTTGAGCCTCCAAGCTGCTCATTTGACTTAACACTGCCTGCCCACCCAACCCCTGCTGCAGAAATGTTCAGTAGGGCTAACATTGGTGTATGCAGTCAGGGATGGTCTTAGGAAACATATTAATATACATACTACTGAGCTGTCCTCAAGGATACTGTCCCTCATTGAAGGTACCTAAGAGAAATTATTTTGAGATCTAAAGCCTGTGCAACAGAATCAGGTAGTAGTCGTGTTTCTCTTTTAGCTTTCACTGGCAGAAAGCTCAATTTAATTTTCTAACTATAGGATGTGCCATCTGCATTTTTTTGTTCTCCTTTTCCCCTGGCTTTTTTGTTTCTTTGTTTTGTTTTTGGTTTTTTAAATTGACGTGTGTTTTAGATGTCATTTACACACAATAAAATGCATCGATCTTAAAAAAAGAGAGAGAAAAACCTTCAAAGTAGCTAAATCTAGATCCAACTACTGGTAAGCAGGAAATACAAGAAATAGAGGCACATGAGAATGCAACCATCCAGGGACGCCTGGGTGGCTCAGTCAGTTGAGCGTCAGACTCTTGATTTTGGCTCAGGTCATGATCTCAGGGTCATGGGATCAAGCCCCATGTCAGGCTCCACACTCAGTGAGGAGTCTGCTTGAGATTCTCCCCCTCTCCCTCTCCCTGTGTCCCTCCCGTCACTCATGCTCTCTCTCTCTCAAATAAATAAATAAATCTTTAAAAAAAGAATGCAACCATCCAAATCTAGAATATGGAGAACTCAACAATTAGAATGTTCCATTTCTTCAACGAATAGATTACGTGAAAAAAAGTGTGGAGGGAAGTGGTTCTAAGATTAAAGAAGACTTATGGAAAGCGAGATTTATTATGGCAAGCAAGCATTTAAATGCAAATCATTTTGCCTTAATTATGACATTGTGTGAGTTATATGGAAAATGGAGACAGCCTCCCCATGTCTGGAGAATTTTCATACGAGTCTTGGTGAGAAGCGAGGAGTAACACTGAAAATCGAAATTTAATAATCACGTTCCCAGGCTCCCTTAGAGCCAGAGCATAGATATGTGGTCTATCGATCGGAATTCTCCTACATTAGACCATGGAGACAGGAACTAGTGAGTCAAGATGATTTAGTGGAGTCAGTGCTAGGAGAGGTGGCAGCCATGGTGGCAACCACTCAGCGGAGCTACTTTCCTAATTTCCTAAGGCTCTAGCATGGCTCAGGTCGATGTTGAAGCAGCGGTGTCTGTGTGCAGCAGGAGCAACAGCAGTAGAAACAGAAACATCTCAATGGAGCCAGTTTTGTGGTGTGATTTGGAAATCCTTGCTGGAGGAGAGTTCCCAAATGTGGCTTTCCAACTCTCCTAGAGGGTGTAAGGTACTAAAATAGACATTATTAAATTCATTTTTAGCTAAATATATACATGAGTAGATATTCAACAGACGTATTAATCAGAAGCACTTCCAGAACAGCAGAATGAGGGCATCCAAAATTTCACTCCCTGTAAAAGCAATGAGAACAGTGGCAAAAAACTGCCAAAGTCCACTTTTTTAGAACTCTGGAAATAAAGTCTTGCAACAATCCAAGGTGCACTTTTTTAAATGACTGAATCTCAGAAAAGAGAGCTTTATGATGTTGTAACTTCCCTTAAAGGGAATGCAATGAGCAATTATATACCAACAAATTAGATACCTACGTGAAATGAACAAATTCCTAGAAAGATAAGAACTACTGAAACTACATAAGAAGAAACAGACAAATTGAACAAGAGATTGAATTAATAATTTTTTAAAACTTTCTATGAAGAGGGGTGCTTGGCTGGCTCAGTTGGTGGAGCATGCAACTCTTGATCTTGGGGTCATGAGGTCAAGCCCCACAGTGTGGGGGTAGAGATTACTTTAAAGTAAAAATTCTAAATTAAAAAAAAAAGCTTTCTATGAAGAAAAACCCATGACCAGATACTTCACTGGTGAATTTTATCAAAATGTTTAAAGAATAAACACTCCCCCCCAAAAAATGAATTAACACCGATCCTTCATAAACTCTTCCAAGAAACAAAAGAAGAGAGAACACTTCCTGACTTATTCTATGAGGCCAGTATTACTCTGATATCAAAACCTGATAAAGATATAACAAAAACACTACAGATCTATATCCCTTATGGATATGCACACACAAACTCTCAAAAAATCCTAGGAAAGAGAATCTAGCAACATATAAAAAGAATTACACACTATGACCAAGTGGAATTTATCCCAGGAATGCAAGGTTGGTTTAACATCTAAAAATCGATGCCTGGGGCGCCTGGGTGGCTCAGTGAGTTAAGCATCTGCCTTCAGCTCAGGTCATGATCTCAGGGTCCTGGGATCGAGTCCCGCATCAGGCTCCCTGCTCGCAGGGAGCTTGCTTCTCCCTCTCCTCCCTGCTCATGCTCGCTCTCACTGTCTCTCTCTCTCTCTCAAATAAATAAATAAAATCTTTAAAAATAAATAAAAATCAATGCCAATGTAACATACTATATTTTAATATACTAAAGAACAAAAACTACATAACTTCAATAGTTGCAGAAAAGCACCTGACAAAATCCAATGCCCTTCCATGATCTAAAAAAAAACAAAACACAACAACAACAACAAAAAAACTCAATAAACTAGGAATGCAAGGTGTTATGGACTAAATTGTGTTCCCTCACCAAAATTCATATGTTGAGGCCCTAACCCCTAACTGTATTTGGAAATAGGACCTTTAAGGAGATAATTAAGGTTAAATGAAGTCATAAGGATAGGGCCCTAATCTGATAGACCTGGTATCCTTATAAGAAAAGGAAGAGATGGAGTGCCTAGGTGGCTCAGTTGGTTAAGCATCTGCCTTCAGCTCAAGTCATGATCCCTGGGTCCTGGGTTTGAGTCCCGCATCGGGCTCCCTGCTCAGCGGGGAGTCTGCTCCTCTTTCTCCCTCTGCCCATCCCCCCCTGCTTGTGCGCTCTCTCTCTCCCCCTCTCTCAAATAAATAAATAAAATCTTTAAAAAAAAAAAAAGAAAATGAAGAGACACCTGAGATCAATCTCTTCCTATACACACACGCAGACACAGAAAAGGCCATGCCAGGACACAGCAAGATGAAACACATCTGTAAGCCAGGAAAAAAATGCCTCACCATGGGGCACCTGGGTGGCTCAGTCGGTAGGGAGGCTGGCTCTTGATTTCAGCTCAGGTCATGATCTCAGGGCCCTGGGATCAGGCCTGCATTGGGCTCTACACTCAACAGGGAGTCTGCTTGAGGATTCTTTCTCTCCCTCTGCCCCTCTCCCCACTCGCATGCTCTCTCTCTCTCTTTCTTTCTCTCTCTCTAATAAATAAATAAATCTCTAAAAAAATGCCTCGCCAGAATCCAACCCTGCTGACACCTTGATCTTGGACTTCTAGTCCCCGGAATTATGAGAAAATAAATGTGTATAGTTTAAACCATCCAGTTTGTAGTATTTTGTTATGACAACCTGAGCAGACATATAGAAGGGAACTTCCTCAACCTGATAAAGACTGTCTAGAAAACCCCACAGCTAACATCACACTTAAGACTGAATGCTTTCTCCCTAAAATGAGGAACTATGCAAGGATGTCAACTCTGTCGCTTCCATTCAACATTGTACTGAAGGTTCTAGCCAAGCCAGTTAGGCAAGATTGAAAGACAAAAGCTATCCAGATTGAAAAGAAGTAAAACTCTCTCTATTTGCAGATGACATAATCTTGTATATGACAAAATCTTAAAGACTCCACAAAATATTAGGTAATAAATGAGCTCAGCAAGATTAAAGGGTACAAGATTAATATAAAGCTTGCATTCCTAGAATAAATTCCACTTAGTCGTAGTGTATAATTCATTTTATATTATATTAAAAACTTCTGTGCTTCAAAGGACAACACCAAGTAAGTGAAAAGGCAACACATAGGATATACTGCAAAACATATAGGTGATAAAACACTCGTATCTAGAATATATAAGGAACACTTACAACTCAGAAATAAGACAAATAGCCCAATTTTTAAATGTGCAAAAAATCCAAACAGACATTTCTCCAGAGAAGATATATAAATGGTCAAAAATAACATGAAAAGATATTGAACATCATCAGTCATCATTAGGGAAATGCAAATATCAAAACCACAGTGAGTTACTGCTTCACACACACTAGGATAACTAAATCAAAAAGACAGACAATAACAAGTTTTGGTGAGAATATGGAGAAATTAGAACCCTCATATATCATTGGTTAGAATATAAAATAGGAGCAACTTTGGGAAACAATGTGCCATTTCCTCAAAAAGTTAAATGTAGAGTTACAATATGACCCAGCAATTTCTTTCTTTTTTTAAAGATTTTATTTATTTAGAAAGAGAGAGAGAGAAAGCGAGCACAAGCAGGGGGAGGGGTAGAGGGAGAGGGAGAAAGAGAATCTCAAGCAGACTCCGTACAGAGTGTGGAGCCCAACCCGGGGCTCAATCTCACGACCCTGAGATCATGACCTGAGCCGAAACCAAGAGTCGGACGCTTAACTGACTGCGCCACCCAGGTGCCCCCCAGCAATTTCATTCTTAAATTTACACCCAAAAAATGTTAATATGTCCACACAAAAACTTGTACTTAAATATTCATAGCAACATTGTTCATAATAGCCAAAAAGTGGAAACAATCCAAATGTTTTTGGATCAATTGATGAATGGGTAAACAAAATGTGGAATATCTATATGATAGAACATTATTTGGCCATAAAATGTAATAAAGCACTAATACATACTACAACATGGATGAAACTTGAAAACATCATGATAAGTGAAAGTAGCTAGACACACAAGGTCACATATTATATGATTCCATTTATATGAAATGTCCAAAATATGTAAATCCATAGAGACCAAGATAGGTTAACAGTTGCTCAAGGGCTAGGAGAAGATGTAGGGAATGGCTGCTATTGTGTATGCAATTCCTTTTTTGAGTGAAGAAGAAGTTCTAAAGTGGTGATGATTGTACAACTCTGTGAACAGATTACAAACCATTAAATTGTACATTTTAAAAGATGAATTTTTAAACTTTATGAATTATATCTCTTTAAAGTTGTTACTAAAAAAAGATAAATCCGGGGCACCTGGGTGGTTCAGTCGTAGTGTCTGCCTTCGGCTCAGGTCATTATCCCAGGGTCCTGGGATCGAGCCTCGCATCGGACTCCCTGCTCAGCCGGGAGCCTGCTTCTCCCTCTCCCACTCCCCCTGCTTGTGTTCCCTCTCTAGCTGTGTCTCTCTCTGTCAAATAAAGAAATAAAATCTTTAAAATAAATAAATAAATATCCATCCAACACAAATTATATGCCTATATTTGAAAAAGATTTGAACTATCAGCTATGACAAGACAGTTTTAAAACACATTAAGGGAGCTCCTGGGTGGCTCAGTCAGTTAAGCGTCTGACTGCTGATTTTGGCTCAGGTCGTGATCTTGGAGTTGTGAGATAGAGCCCCACCTTGCGCTCACGCACTGGGCATGCAGCCTGCTTGAGATGCTCTCTTTCCCTCTCCTTCTGTCCCTCCCTTCCCTAAAACAAACAAAAACCCAACAACAAACACACACATTAGGGAAAATTAAAATATGGACATCACAGTAGTATGTAGTTATATTTTAAAGAAAGTTCTTACCTCTTAGAGATACATACAAAAAATATTTATGCTAAAATGATATGGTATATGGTATTTACAGCATAAAAAGAAAAATATAGAAAAAACAAGATAGGAATAACACTTAATTTTTTTAAGTGGGTGATGGGTACATGAGTCCATTTTATGATTATTTCTAGTCTAGTGTATGTTTTGAAATTTCCCTTTAAAAATATGAAAAATAACGAATAAGAGAGTAAAATGATAAGCAAGTGGGGAGAGAAGTACTGTTTCCAAAGGGGCAACAGTGAGGTGTTGAGCTAACTTCTGAGTGGAAAAAAATGGAAGCCAGTCAACAGTAGAATGATATATTCAATATGCCAAAAGAGAATAACTAAGCCCAAGAATTATCTGTCAGCCAAAATTTTTTCAAGATTGGAGATGAAATTAAAATATTTTCTGAAAGAAAAATACTAACACATGAGGAAGTTTTCACTAAAGGAAATTTTAAAGCTTAAACTAAAGGTAGAAAATAAGTGATCCCAGAGAAAAGGCCCAAGTTACAAAAAGGAATGAAAAAAAGTTAGCGTAAATGTGGGGAAATGTAAATGAATGTTGACTATGAAAAAATAAATATTCATAAAAAAGTATATGTTCTTGTAGACATTCTACCGTTTTTAGAAGGTCATGGTTACAACGTGGGGTTTTCAGAATTCCATTTTTATGAAGACTATAAATAGCTTTGCACCATATTTTTTATTCCTTTGGATTGGAGTAATTCTTTCTTGTACATTTCTCAAAGTAGTATAATTGTATACTTATTGTGCTCTCCAAGAAGACTAAATAATCTACAGGGCCTTTTATAACATTTTTGTACTAATTCATTCTATTTTGTTTTGTGTGCCAACAGTGGTCTTTACTTTTTTTTTCTAGTTCAAGAGAGATTTAACACTAACTTAAGCTCTTTTAGCTCACTTTTGTTATATTTTAATAAGACTGAACTAGTTAATTAGTTCCTAAACTGCAAAAGAAATTTTTATTATTTATCTTATAATTTTGTTACTGAAGCAGGATATTTTGACTCTGTCATTTTGGACATTCAGAATATTTTCATATACCACTATTTATTCTTTGTATTAGTCATAGTGTGGACAGTTGTTACATCATATAGAAATTGACCTAAGTATGTGGAGAAATTAGACTGGCCAAATATTAGACCATCTAATATAATGGAAGAATCCTGAATGATCAAAAAGTTCATAATTTTCTCGTGGATTTTCTGAGAAAGAAATACAAATTATCAGTCTTTTATCAAATTCAAAATGAATATTATTGGTATGAATGACATAAAATAAAAATGATTTCATTTAAAACTGCATATGATCAAATTAGTTTTTAAAAATCTCATTTCAGATGAACCATGAGAGACTATGGACTCTGAGAAACAAACTGAGAGTTCTAGAGGCGAGGGGGCTGGGGGGAGGGGTTAGCCTGGTGATGGGTATTAAAGAGGGCACGTACTGCATGGAGCACTGGGTGTTATATGCAAACAATGAATCATGGAACACTACATCAAAAACTAATGATGTAATGTATGGTGATTAACATAACATAATAAAATAAAATTTAAAAAAAAATCACATTTCAGGGGTGCCTGGGTGGCTTAGTTGGTTAAGTGACTGACTCTTGGTTTTGGCTCAGGTCATAGTCTCAGGGTTGTGAGATCCAGCCCCTGCATCAGGCTCCACGCTCAGCTCAGCGTCTGCCTGGGACTCTCTCTCCTCCTCTGTCCCTCCACCTCACACTCTCTTTCTCTCTCTCAGATAAATAAATAAATCTTTAAAAAAAATTTAAAATAAATCATCATAAGGCTGTACCATAATACATTTGTTACTCCTTTGATGTATATTTAAGTCTGGCCAATTTCCCATCAGTGAAATAACACTACATGGTACAACACAAGTGTGTGTTTGTTTGTTTAATATATTATTTTTAAGTAATCTCCACACCCACCATGGGGCCCAAACTCACAACCCCAAGATCAAGAGTCC
Organism: Neomonachus schauinslandi; assembly: GCF_002201575.2. Lineage (NCBI taxonomy): Eukaryota > Metazoa > Chordata > Mammalia > Carnivora > Phocidae > Neomonachus > Neomonachus schauinslandi. The sequence continues at coordinate 137,351,464 of NC_058404.1, forward strand.
CATGCTCCACTGACTGAGCCAGCCAGGTGCCCCAACACAAGTTTTTTTTTAACCTAAAATTATTCTGATCTCCCTCTTATTTACTGGGAGAGAAAATTATTAAAATCCAATCTAGTATAAGCTTTGTCTAAAAGATCCATTCAGATTCATTAAGCCAGCAAGAAGAGTCTCTGGAGTGAGTGAGTCTAATACCAAAACAGAGTCTTCTATTCTTCTATGCAAGGTAAGGTAATCATGGGAGTGACACGTCACCACCTTTGCCAAATTCTGTTCTTTAGAAGCAACTAAGAAGGGGCGCCTGGGTGGCTCAGTTGGTTAAGCATTTGCTTTCGGCTCAGGTTATGATCTCAGGGTCCTGGGATCAAGCCCTGCGTCAGGCTCCCTGCTCAGTGGGGAGCCTGCTTCTCCCTTTGCCTGTTCTGCCCGCCGCTCCCACTGCTTGCGCTCTCGCTCTCTCTGACAAATAAATAAATAAAATCTTTAAAAAAGAAAAAAAAAAGAAGCAGCTAAGAAGTCCCATTCACAGTCAAGGGTAGATAATTACACAAAGGCGTGAATATGAGAAAGAGGGGATAATGTGGTGCTACCTTAGAGTTTGTCTGACATAGTTGGAAAGAAAGACAATATACTTAGAAGAAAAAGTGGTAAATTTAAGGTACAAATTCAGGTGGCTGGAGTTAAGTTCAAACATAACAGAAACCACAGCATGAATGAATTAAATTCAACTGATAAAAGACAACCTGGGTAAAATAAAGACAAATGTTGTATATGCAATTTATAAGAAGATATACCCAAAAGAAAATGATACAAGAAGTCTAAAAATATTGACATCGGAAAATATACAGTATTACAATACTAACGATTCTGGTAATAGGGAAAATGGAATTTAATGCAAAAAGCAGTTAAAGGTAATGTGAAACATTTCATATTAATAGTAGTATAAAACACCAGGAAGATATACTAGTTTTGAACCCTTAGGAACCAAACAAAATACAATTCAAAACAGAAATCAAGTCATAGTCACTGATGGCAATGCAATAAAATTGAAAGAAAATAACAGCCATAAAGAGATCCAAACGTGTTGAAATAAGAAATACTGTTTTGGGGCGCCTGGATGGCTGTCAGTTAGGTGTCTGACTCTTTTTTTTTTTTTAAGATTTTATTTATTTATTTGAGAGACAGAGAATGAGAGAGAGAGCATGAGAGGGGGAGGGTCAGAGGGAGAAGCAGACTCCCTGCCAAGCAGGGAGCCTGATGCAGGACTCAATCCCGGGTCTCCAGGATCATGACCTGAGCCGAAGGCAGTCGCTTAACCAACTGAGCTACCCAGGCGCCCTAGGTGTCTGACTCTTGATCAAACCTCAGGTCTGGATTTCAGGGTTGTGAGTTCAAGCCCTGCATTGGGCTCCATGCTGGGTGTGGAGCATATTTAAAAGAGAGGAAGGAAGGGAGGAAGGAAGAAAAGAAGAAAGCAAGAAAGAAAAGGGGAAAGAAAGAAAGAGTGTTAAATGTACATATAGATTTAAGCTGTTGCCTAACTTTAGAAATGTTATAATATGGAAAAGATCATGCTAGAAAAGACAACATACCTTATATCTCTGGTTCTTAGAGACTATCTTTTTAGACCCCTGCTCCCCTTTGCAAAGTTCAATTACTTCTTCCTCCTCCATCTACTGGGAGGAATACATCTGTGACTCCATGGTCCCCACCTGCAGACTTCCTTTTGCTTTTCAAGGCTCTTGGGTAACATATTTTGGGGGACATGAACAATGCTAAATCATAGGTACCTGTTAACCTCTTTAAGTCTCACACTAACCCTGTTGAGAGAAATCCAGTTTAGAGAGTGCAAAGTAACTTGCTCGGTGCAAGCTGACGAAAACTTCAGCAAGGACAACTGATTCGTCCAATGCCTCATCCTTTCACAGCCAGGATCTCAAACATGAATGTGTAGAAACATGTACACTTTGATGCAGGCAACACTGCAGTTTGTGTTCAGAGGTGTTTTCCCTAGCTTGGATCTTCATGGAAAAGTTTATCAAGATCATCTATATACCTGTCTATACCTCTTAAGTATATCAAACCAGTAAGAATTGATTTATAACATCTCAATCCTATTTTTTTTGTCCTGTCCTAAACAGTGCTAGAAAGAGGATCACTTTTCCTGCAGGCTTTAAACTTGAGAAAGTAATAAATTGGCTGAAACTGACAAAGTAAAAATATGCCCTGCTATGTGTCAGTCTAGGAAGACAGATAAAGTCAGCTGCAAGTTTAACAAGGAATAATATTTCCGCCAAGGACATGGGGCCATGGTAAAGCATCCACACAGCCCCCTTTGTTGAGTGGTTTATTGATTCTTAAGATCATAGACTAGAAACTTCGCTGTTTGAAAATACATCAAGAATGAAATGTCCCACTCTTTCTTAGAGAATCTAAGGCACAAAGAAGCAATCTTGATTTCCAGTCCAGGTGCAAAACTTCAGAGAAGAGGTTTCTGAAGACAACATTCCACACTTACTTTAACTTTGCCGTTTCCAAGGGAACAGGAGCCTGTTCAATTTTGCGGTCCAGATCAGACATTGCCTCCTTCATACAGGACCCTGCTTTGCTTTGATCCTATCAAAACACTGCTTCATTTAGATTTCACCTAAATGTCACCCTTCCCCCAAATCCTCTGACTTATCTTTCCCTTTGTTTAGTGAGACACCCCAGAGTTTCTCCAGGTGCAGTCTCTCTCATTGCAACAAGTATGTAAACCTCACTTTGTTTGACTACAGGTTTGTCCCAGATGGTCTTTGGCTGATTGGACCGCAACAATTACCACCACGGACAGCCAAGACCCTCCCTGCTATGACCTCGGACCTCCATTCAGTAAGAACATGCACATCTAGGACCATTGGCGTGTCCCCTGTTTGAGGACTTTCTCTCTCCTTGATTGCATGATTTTATACTATATCTGCACTTTTATTATCTCTTTGGCTCTTCAGAGTCGTGCTGATTTCTTGAAGGCAACTTATCCTTGGAGTTAGGGCCCCAAACTGTGATATTTTTATTTTTGACCAACTGCCAGCCAACTTCTAATGGGTTGCCTGCTAATGAATTTGCACGGCTGCTGACATAACTTCACAGAGGATGGTTTGGAATTGTAGTGTCTCCTCGGAAGTATTTTGACCTGAATAAGAATGTCCATTTTGGAGAGGCCTTAGAATGAAAAAGGGGGGTGGGGGGAACCTCTCTTGAAGGGATTGTCTATCTTACCTGTCTACAAGAGATTTCATTTAGTTTAATGGAAGACTCCCTCCCTCCTCAAGCATCCTTCATTTCCATTCTAAGGAGATTAATGAATATTGGCTGTTTCATTCTTTGACTTGATAAAATTGCCAAGAGCCCGAGTTACTGTTTAAACCAGTGTATCCACTCTGTGTGTGTGTGTGTGTGTGTTGAAATGGGTTTTTCTTTTTCTTTTCTTTTTTTTAAGAGAGAGAGACACCAAGAGTAGGAACACAAGCAGGGGGAGTGGGAGAGGGAGAAGCAGGCTGCCCGCAGAGCAGGGAGCCCGATGCGGGGCTCGATCCCGGGACCCTGGGATCATGACCTGAGCCCAAGGCAGATGCTTAACCGACTCGCCACCCAGGCGCCCGAAATGGGTTTTTCTAAATCTAACCTTTTCCCTCGCCTTGCAGCAGAAAGATTATTAGCCTTTCTCCAATGATAATTTTGTATTTGTCTAAAGCTGGGTCCCACTAATCTCTTATTCCCTCTGTCCTCTCCCTCTTCCCCTCACTTGAGAGATTTTAAAGGTGAATTGATAAGGAAAAAATCATTCTGTTACCATCTGTGCACTCTAAGAATACCTAGTCCACAAAAACAAACATTTCTAAAAGAAAGAAAAAGTAAACTGTTTTATTGTATAAAATTAATGCTAACACTATATTTTAATTTTTATAGGACTAAAATTAAAATTCTCATGCTTTAAACTATCTAGTTTTTTTCTCTTGGTGTTATGAGTCAAATAAGTGATCATTCTCAAAAATTGTTTAAGATTAAAAATATAAAACGGTGCTTATTTTTTATTTTTTTAAAGATTAAAAAAATTTTTTTTAATTTATTAGAGAGAGACAGCGAGAGAGGGAACACAAACAGGGGGAGTGGGAGAGGGAGAAGCAGGCTTCCCGCGGAGCAGGGAGCTGGATGCGGGGCTCGATCCTAGGACCCCAGGATTATGACCCGAGCCGAAGTCAGACGCTCAACGACTGAGCCACCCAGGCGCCCCTAAAAAAAATTTTTTTTTTTTTTTTAAAGATTTTATTTATTTATTTGAGAGAGAGAATGAGATAGAGCATGAGAGGGGGAGGGTCAGAGGGAGAAGCAGGCTCCCTGCTGAGCAGGGAGCCCGATGCGGGACTCGATCCCGGGACTCCAGGATCATGACCTGAGCCGAAGGCAGTCGCTTAACCAACTGAGCCACCCAGGCGCCCTAAAAAAAATTTTTTTTAAGTAATCTTTAGACCCAACATGGGGCTCAAACTCACAGATCAAGAGTCACATGTTCGGGCGCCTGGGTGGCTCAGTTGGTTAAGCGACTGCCTTCGGCTCAGGTCATGATCCTGGAGTCCCGGGATCGAGTCCCGCATCGGGCTCCCTGCTCGGCAGGGAGTCTGCTTCTCCCTCTGACCCTCCTCCCTCTCATGCTCTCTGTCTCTCATTCTCTCTGTCTCAAATAAATAAATAAAATCTTTAAAAAAAAAAAAAAAGAGTCACATGTTCCACCAACTGAACCAGTCAGGCACCCCTTGGGTTGTTTTGTGGTTATTTTTTTTTTTTTTAGGTTTATTTATTTATTTTGAGAGAGAGAGAAAGTGGGGGGAGGTGCAGAGGGAGAGAATCTTCAAGCAGCCTCCCCGCTGAGGGTGGAGCCAATGCAGGGCTCCATCTCATGACCCATGAGATCATGACCTGAGCGGAAACCAGGAGTTGGATGTCAACTGACTGAGCAACCCAGGTGCCATCCCCTCCCGACCAGTTTGTTTTATCAGCTTAAAATTTGTAAAGGTTGGGGCACCTGGGTGGCTCAGCCGGTTAAGCGTCTGCTTTCGTCTCAGGTCGTGATCCTGGGGTCCTGAGATGGAGTCCCCCATCAGGCTCCCTGCTCGGCAGGGAGCCTGTATCTCCCTCTCCCTCTGATCCTTCTCCCCACTTGTGCGCACTCTCGGTCTCAAATAAATAAATAAAATCTTAAAAAAAAAATTTGTAAAGATTATCCTAAATGTATACTCAAAAATTAGGTAGACATTTCTTAGTTTACTGTCTTCTAGGCTTCTTTATGTCTGGACAACAGAAAACTTGGTTACTTGGTTAAAGGTAGCAATAAATAAAATAATAGTTATTTTACTTATAATAATTACAGAGAGGTATGAATATGTATACAAGATAATAGATATACCTTGTCTATTTTTTAAATTGTTGGTTGGTTTATTTATTTATTTATTTATTTATTTAATTTTTTTTAGATTTTATTTATTTATTTGACAGAGAGAGAGACAGCGAGAGAGGGAACACAAGCAGGAGGAGTGGGCAAGGAAGAAGCAGCAGGCTTCCCGCTGAGCAGGGAGCCTGATGCGGGGCTCGATCCCAGGACTCTGGGATCATGACCTGAGCCGAAGGCAGATGCTTAACGACTGAGCCACCCAGGCGCCCCTAAATTGTTGGTTTATTTAAATGTAATTTCAAGTAATAAGCACATTGATTTACTATGCTGATCAGATTAATTTTATCTTAAACTAAATTTAAAAGCTTCAATTTTATATTTATATGCCCATGTACTTATATATGTCTGAGTACATATATATGAATGCATTCTTAAGATTAATATAAGAATCATCTAAGTGGTAAAAAACAAATTAAAGGTGCAATCAATGTCAGTACATTTAATTATTTAAAAAGCTTACAAAGGGGCGCCTGGGTGGCTCAGTCGTTAAGCGTCTGCCTTCTGCTCAGGTCATGGTCCCAGGCTCCTGGGATCGAGCCCCGAGTTGGGCTCCCTGCTCTGCGGGAAGCCTGCTTCTCTCCCTCTTCCACTCCCCCTGCTTGTGTTCCCTCTCTCTCTGTCAAATAAATAAATAAATAATCTTTAAAAAAAAAAGCTTACAAAATCTTTTAAAATTCTTTTTAGGAAAAAGTCACATGAAGAGAACTTAAAAGGTAACCAACACTTCAGGGTAATTAATGGAAAGAAGTTTGGATTAGAATTTTATCCTGAAAACTATCCAAAAAAAAAAAAAAGGAAAATAAATATGAGATTTTTAAATTGAGGTAACATTGATATATAACATTGTATTACCTTCAGGTGTACAGCATAATGATTTGATATTTGTATGCACTATGAGATGTTCACCACAATAAGTCTAGTTACTATCCATCACCATAGTTACAGTTTTTTTTCTTGTGATGAAAACTTCTAATATTTACTCTCTTGGCAACTTTCAAATATGCACTATAAAATTATTGACCATAGTCACATGCTGTACATTACAGCCCCATGACTTATTGATTTTATAACTAAAAATTTCTACCTTTTGACAACTTTCACCTATTTCCCACACCTCTTAACTATCCTCCCCTTTGGCAACCACTGTTCTATTCTCTGTATCCATGAGTTTTGTTTGTTTGAATGGTTTTTTAGATTCCACATATGAATGAGATCATATATTACTTCTCTTTCTCTGTCTGACTTATTTCACTGAGCATACAACCTTCAAGGGCCATCCATGTTGTCCCAAATTGCAAGATTTCATTCTTTTTTATGGCTGAGGAGGACTCCATTGTGTGTGTGTGTGTGTGTATACCACAATTTCTTTATCCATGCATCCA
>NC_058404.1:137360365-137397865 GCF_002201575.2 Neomonachus schauinslandi
GAGCCGAAGGCAGACGCTTAACGACTGAGCCACCCAGGCGCCCCTCTTCTGCACATTTTTAAATCAGATTGCGAGGGGGTTTTTTGCTATTGAATTGTATGACTTCTATATTTTGTATATTAACCCTTTATCAGATTCATGATTTGCAAATATTTTCTTCTATTCAGTAGGCCACCTTTTCATTTTGTTAATGGTTTCCTTTGCTGTGCAGAAGATTTAAGTTTGATGTAGTTTCACTTGTTTATTTTTTCTTTGTTGCCTTTGATTTTGGTGTGAAATCCAAAAATTATTGCCAAGACCAATGCCAAAGAGTTTACTATCCATGTTTTCTTTTTTTCTAGAAGTTTTATGGCTTTAGGTCTTATGTTCATGCCTTTAATCCAATTTGAGTTAATTTCTGTGTAGTCTAGTATAATTGTTCATAGTAGTTTCTTTTTTTAAATATTTTATTTATTTCTCAGAGGGAGAGAGAGCACAAACAGGGGGAGTGGCAGGCAGGGGGAGAAGCAGGCTCCCCGCTGAGCAGGGAGCCCGATGTGGGGCTCGATCCCAGGACCCCGAGATCACGACCCGAGCCGAAAGCAAACACTCAACCAATTGAGCCACCCAGGCGTCCCGTTCATAGTCGTTTCTTATGAACCTTTGTATTTGTTGTATTTCCATTTTCATTTGTTTCAAATAGTTTTTGATTTCTCCTTTGATTTCTTCATTGACCCATTGGTTGTTCAGTAGCATGTTTAGTCTTTACCTATTTGTGATTTTTCCAGTTTTTCTCTTGTAATTGATTTCAGGTTTCGTACCACTGTGGTTGGAAAAGATGTTTGATATGATTTCAAACTTCTTCAATTCATTGATGCTTGTTTTGTGAGTTAACATATTATCTATCCTGAAGAATGTTTCCTGTGCACTTGAGAAGAATGTGTATTCTACTGCTTTCGGATGGAATGTTCTGTATGTCTCTATTAAGTCTGTCTGGTTTAACGTGTTTTTTTTTTTTTTTAAGATTTATTTATTTATTTGAGAGAGAGAGCACACACGCAAGTGTGGGTGGGGGTAGAGGGAGAGAAAATCTCTAGCAGACTCCCTGCTGAGAGCAGAGAATGATCTGGGGCCCGATCCCACCACCCTGAGATCATGATCCAAGCCAAAATCAAGAGTTGGAAACTTAACTGACTAAGCCACCCAGGTGCCCCAAGTTTAATGTGTCTTTTAAGGTTTACACTTCCTTATTGATTTTTCTATCTGGAGGATATATCTACTGATGTAAGTGGGGTATTAAAGTCCCCTGCTACTATTTTATTGCAGATAATTTCTTCCTTTAGGTCTGTTCATATTTGCTTTATATATTTAGGTGCTACTATGTTGGGTGCATATTTGCAAATGTTATGTCCTCTTGTTGGATTGACCCCCTTATCATTATGTAATGCCTATCTTTGTCTTTTATTAGTCTTTATTTTAAAGTCTATTTTATTTGATATAAGTCCCCCAACTTTCTTTTTGTTTCCATCCATCTCTTCACTTTCGGTCTGTGTGTGTCCTTACATCTGAAGTGAGTCCCTGGTAGGCAGCACATAGGTTGTTCTTGTTTTTTATCCATTCAGGCACTCTATGTTTTTTTGATTGCGAATTTAGACCATTTAACATTTAAAGTAATTATTGATAGTTAAGTACTTATTACCATTTTGTTAATTGTTTTCTGGCTCATTTGTAGTTCCTCTTTCTCTTTCTTTCTTTCTTTCTTCCTTTCTTTCTTTCTTCTTTTCTTGCTATCTTCCCTTGTGTTTTGATAGTTTTCTTACTGTGATGCTTACATTTCTTTCTTATTATCTTCTGTGTATCTACTATAGGTTTTTGCTTTGTGGTTACCAAGGGGCTCACATATAACAGCTTATATATGTCAGTCTATTTTAAGTTGATAGCAACTTAAGTTTGAATGCATACTAAAACTCTGCACTTTTACTACCACTTCCTTAATTTTATGTTTCTGATGTCACATTTTACATCTTTTTATTTTGTGTATTCCTTAATTGATTATTGTAGTTACAGTATTTTTACTACTTTTTTTCTTTTAACCTTCATACTAGCTTTATAAGTGATTAATCCACTACCTTTACTGTATCTTTTCTTTTACCAGTGAGATTTATACTTTCCTAAGTTTTCTTGTTAATAATTAATGCCCTTCTTTTTCAGCTTAATGAAGTCCCTTTAATATTTCTTGTATGGCTGGTTTGGTGGTGATAAACACTTTTAGCTATTGCTTGTTAGAAAACTTTTCATTGCTCCTTCAATTCTGAATGATTACCTTGCCAGGAAAGTGTTCTTGGTTGGGCATTTTTTTCCTTTCAGAACTTTGAATTTATTGTGGCACTCTCTTCTGACCTGCAAAGTTTCTGTTGAAAAATCTGCTGATAGACTTATAGGGGTTCCCTTATATGTAACAATTTATTTTTCTCTTGCTGCTTTTACGATTCTCTCTTTAACTTTTGATATTTCCATTATAATGTGTCTGGGTGTGGATCTTTTTGGGTTTATCTTCTTCGAAACTCTCTGGACTTCCTGGATCTGTATGTCTGTTTCCCTTCTCCTTCTGGGAATCCCATAATGTGAATGTTGTTCTGCTTGATGTTGTCCCATAGGTCCCTTAAGCTATCGTCACTTAAAAAAAAATTTTTTTTTCTGCTCTGTTTATGTGAGTTCCACTGCCCTGTTCCACTGTCCTGAATTTCCACTGCCCTGATCACTTTCTGCTTCATCTAGTCTGCTGTAGAACTCCTCTAGTGTATTTTTCAGGTCAGTTATTGTATTCTTCAGCTCTGTGATTTCTGTTTGGTACTTTCTTATGTGTTCTATCTCTTTGTTGAAGTTATCTCTATTTCATCCATTCTTTTCATAAGTTCAGTAGCATCTTTATGACAATTACTTTGAACTCTTTATCAGGTAAATTTCTTTTTTTTTTTTAAAGATTTTATTTATTTATGTATTTATTTGTTGGAGAGAGAGCGAGCACAAACAGGGGGAGCGGCAGGCAGAGGGAGAAGCAGGCTCCCCACTGAGCAAGGAGCCCAGTGTGGGACCCCATCCCAAGATGCTGAGATCATGACCTGAGCCAAAGGCAGACACTTAACTGACTGAGCCACCCAGGTATCCCTATCAGGTAAATTTCTTGTCTCCATTTCATTAAGGGTTTTTTGTTTTTTTCCTGAGGTTTCATCTTGTTCTTTTGTTTGGAACATATTCCTTTGTTTCCTCATTTTGTTTGACTCTCTATTTTTTTAAAAAAATTTTATTTATTTGACTATTTTATATGAGAGAGAGAGCAAGTTCAAGCAGGGGGAGGAGAAGAGGGAGAGGGACAAGCAGACTCTGTGTGCTGAGCATGGAGCCCAATGCAGGGCTCAATCCCATGATGCTGAGACCACAACCTGAGCTGAAATCAAGAGTTGGATGCTCAACCAACTGAGCCATCCAGGAGCCCCCACCCTGTGTTTGTTTCAATGTATTAGGCAAAACAGCTACCACCCCCAATTTTGAAGGATGGCCTTGTATAGCAGATGAACCTTATTGTTCAACCTCACCCTAGCTCTTGGTTGTCTCTTGAAGACCTGATTTATTCTTTTTTTTTAATTTTTAAAAAAATTTTTTTAAAGATTTTATTTATTTATTTGAGAGAGAGAGAATGAGAGAGAGCACATGAGAGGGGGGAGGGTCAGAGGGAGAAGCAGGCTCCCTGCTGAGCAGGGAGCCCGATGTGGGACTCGATCCAGGGACTCCAGGATCATGACCTGAGCCGAAGGCAGTCACTTAACCAACTGAGCCACCCAGGCGCCCGACCTGATTTATTCTTGATAGGGCCCAGTTGTTGAGGGTGTTCTAAAAGAAGGGATTTCAGTCAGCATCTAGTTTCAAATTGGTTGGAAACCAGAGCCTTAGGCAGCAGGTTTAAACCAAATATGTACAGTCCTATGGGACCCCAATCATAAAGCCTGCTGGCCTCCAGACCAGGGATCTGGAGTTGACAGTTGCAAGAATTGGGGCTTCAGACAAGTTTATAAGTTCCTTTCTGGGAGGTACCAGCAAACTATAGCAGGGCTGGGGAGAACACACATATGGCGTCCCCTGGCCTATCTTTCCTGAGAGCCCCTCCCTAGCATCTAGATATGTGGCAAACCTGAATTCTGCCCCCCAAGCTAAAGCTCCAATCAAGTAAATAGGCCTTTAAAAAAAAAAAAGATTTTATTTTTTAAGTAATTTCTACACTCAGTGTGGGGCTTGAAGTCACAACCTTGAGCTCAAGAGTCACTTGCTCCACCAATTGAGCTAGCCAGGCACCCTGTAAATAGGCATTTTTAACAGAAAGACTGGGGATGTGTTTCAGTCTGCTATGTGTAGTGCCCAAGGGGTGGCATCATGTCAAGAATTGTCTCTCTCTCTCTCTCTCTTTTTTTTTAAAAGATTGATTTATTTATTTTAAAGAGAGAGAGAGAGATTGAGAGAGAGCATGAGCAGGAGGGGCAGAGGGAGAGGGAGAGAGAATCTGAAGTAGACTCCGTGCTGAGCATGGAGCCTGATACGGGGCCCTATCTCACGACCCTGAGATCATGACCTGAGCTGAAACCAAGAGTCAGACACTTAACCAACTGCACCACCCAGGTGCCCCAAGAATTGTCTCTTTGATTGTTATAGTCCCATGGGATCTAGGGAGGCATGCGCCCCCCACCACCACAGCCACCAGAGCCAGATGATAAGGAGCAACCCCCGTGTGGACTGCATGTGCCTGCCAGTTTTCAGAGGGACCTGGGAGAGTATATGGCTAGGGCATGACCACAAGCCTTATTAAGATACGAGAACACAAAAATGGTGCCTGTCAGCATGTAAGGCCCCAGAGAGAGTCCCAACAGAACTCTGCTCCTCTGGCAGATGCTTTAAGATTAACAAATCAATCTCCTTCACATATAGTCTAAGTGCTTTTCAAACTGCTGCTTTTGTGCTTGTCCTTGTGCACAAGCCCTTTAAGAGAAGTATCTCAGTTCCCTATATCCCTTTGAGTCTTCTGGACCTAAACTGCATTGATTTTCAAAGCCAGACATTTTGGGGATTTGTCTCTCTGTTGCAAGCCTCAAGGGTTGGGGTGCCTGATGTGGAACATAAACCCCGTGTGTCTCAGGGAGAAGCTCCAGGTTTGTGAGATCTGTCCCCATTGTAGAGGTGGGGATTTTGGCAAAACTGCATCCTTGCCTCTCCTACCCTTCTCAGTGTGGCCTTTTTAATGTTTGCTGTAAAGAAGCTATTTAGCTAGGTTTCAGGTCTTTTTCAGAGGGAATTATTTCATATGTAGCTATAGATTTGGTGTGTCCACAAGAGGAAGGGAGTTCAAGAACTTCTTGTGAGGTCATCTTGCTACAATTTCTTTACTACAAATTGTTACATGGATGACATTTCTTTTTTAAAAAAATTATAATTGACACACAATGTTAAAACATTAGTTTTAGGTGAACAACATAGTGATTGGACAAGTCTATACACTATACTATGCTCACAAGTATAGCTACCACCTGTCACATACAACACTATTACAATACTATTGACTCTATTCCCTATGCTGTGTCTTTCATCCCCATGACTTACTCATTCCACAACCAGAAGCCTGTACCCCCTACTCCTCTTCACCAATTTTGCCCGTCCCCCCACCCCTTCCTCTCTGGCAACCATCAGTTTGTTCTCTGTATTTATGGGCTGTTTCTGTCTTTTTTTTTTTTTTAAGATTTTATTTATTTACCTGAGAGAGAGAGAGAGAGCAAGAGAGAGAGAGCCACCCAGGTGCTCCTTTTTTTAAAGTTTTTATTTAAATTCCAGTTAGTTAACATACAGTGTTATATTAGTTTCAGATGTACAGTATAGTAATTCAACACTTCCATACATCACCCTGTGCTCATCACAAGTACACTCTTTAATCCCATCACCTACCTTCACCCATCCCCCCACCCACCTCCTCCTTGATAACCATCAGTTTGTTTTCTCATAGTTAAGAGTCTGTTTCTTGGTTTGTCTCTCCCTCTCTCTCTTTTTTTTATCCCATTTGTTTGTTTGCTTTGTTTCTTAAATTCCACATATCGGTGAAATCATATGGTATTTGTTTTTCTCTGACTGATGTATTTCACTTAGCATCATACACTCTAGCTCCATCCACGTCATTACCAATGACAAGATTTCATTCTTTTTATGGGTGAGTAGTATTCCATTGCATATATATTCCACATACTCTCAATTTTCTATAATGTATACATATTATTTTTATTTTAAAAAGAAGTAATCTTAAACAATTAGAAAGTTAAAGAGAATATGAGTCAAACACATATTTAATTTAAATTGCTTTGTCTAAGTCTGTCTTGCTAAGCCAACAGTTGGGAGATACCTGATTAGAAAATGAGAGTCAGTTGGTAGGGATAATATTTGGATTGTGAAGAAATGGCTGGAGCAAGGTGGGGCTGTGGGAATCTGTTTCTGTAAAGGGGACTCTAGGCTGTGGAAGGTAGAGGATGTTAGGAAAATAAAAGATGGGACACTTAAATTTTCATAGGCAAGTGAATCGGGAAAAAATGCTCTGGATACAGCACAGAGCAAGTGAATAATACAGCATTTCTGGGATGCAAGGGAAGAAAAGAAGAATGTCTGGGGGTTGGTGTGTAAGATAACTTACCCAGCAGTTTTTCTGGGAGTGCTCACCAGGGATGGCTAGGTCTTTCTTCATGAAGTGAAGAGTGAGAATTTGGGCTGGAAATGCCAGCAGATCATTCTATCTTTCAGAAGTCAAATTTCCACTTTTTTTTTTTTTAAGTAGGCTCTATGCCCAATGTGGGGCTTGAATTCACAACCCCAAGATCAAGAGTCGCATGCTCCACCGACTGAGTCAACCAGGAGCCCCTCAAATTTCTACTATTATTTTGAGTTTTAGAAGAGTGATGTGCTTAATATCACTAAAGTCTCTGGGACTTCTTAACGTGCAATGTTTTATTCTAAAGGAGGACCTTTGATCTCAGATAGTGGTATAATGTAGAGGAAAAGGGATAGAAGCATGCATAAAAAACATTAGCACAGATATATATGTGCATTTCTCTCCTCTAGCACAGATGTAACTCCAGTCAATTAGTAGTTGTGATACACATTCCTTAAAAGAAACAGCTGATTCAGTAATTGGAAACACGAACTTTATCAATAAATGTCATATATTTTTGGTGTTCAATTTTCTTCTTCATTAAGCTGAGTTAACCATGTTAATATCTGAAGAGTAGACTTTAGAAGATAAAAAAAAAGAACAGTGTGATGGGGTTCAGGGCCACCCACCCCAAAATATGCCACTTTGACATGTGGATTATTTTGAGCTGAGGACAATCAAGGCCCTGCAGACAGGAAGATCTTTTGACCTCTCCTTTAGCTGCCTAAAATAATTTAGATGGGGGCCTCCACTTTGACTTCAACCTTTCTAGTTGTGTTGTCAAAAACCAATAAAAAAATCTTTAATAAATCTAGTACTCTTATGTGGCAGATAGATACATTTATGTTATACAATCAGCCTCTCAGCTTTTAATTCTTTATGTGATATTAGACATTCAATCATCTGAGCTCAGAGCTGTAATTATGGGAAAATTTACAAAATATCCTAGAACATTATCTGTCAGAGAGATTAAGAAGTCACTGAAGAAACTTTCCCAGTATAAGAAGAATGAAAACTGAAAAACGTGTAAGGATGTAATTTTTAAAAATTAAAACCAATATTTCTTTATCGATCAATTTAGATGTTTTCTTCTAGAGGCTAACAGTCTGGCAGTTAGTATACCACTGTGAAATTCTGATTATATACTGTACTAAGATGATTATAAATCATGTTGATTTTTTAAAAATTTATCAAAGTGAGATAGTGTTTGCAGTTATGAATATACTTCATCTATAGAGGAGGTCACTCAGAAAGAGTTTGTAGTAAGAAGAGGACCAAGGACAAAATCTTGGGAACAATACAGTTTAAACAGAGGGTAGATCAGAAAATCTTTTTTTTTTTTTTTCTTTCTAGAGAGTCAGAGGAAGGGCCGAGGGAGAGGAGAGAGAGAATCTCAGGCAGGCTCCACACTCAGCTCAGAGCCTGACAAAGGGCTGAATCTCAAAACCCTGAGATCATGACCTGAGCCGAAATCAAGAATCCAACACTTAACCAACTGAGCTACCCAGACGCCCCAGATCAAAAGATCTTAATGGTAGAATTCAAGAATGGTGGTATCACTCTAAAGTTTATGTTTCTGTGGTGCCTGCGTGGCTCGGTCATTTAAGCGACTGCCTTTGGCTTAGGTCATGATCTCAGGGTCCCTGCATCAGGCTCCCTGCTCAGTGGGGAGTCTGCTTCTCCCTCTGTCCATGCACCCCCCACTCGTGTGCTCTCTCTCTCAAATAACTAAATAAAATTAAAAAAAATAGATTATGTGTCTATTTTTGGAGAGTGGTAGTGGGTTAGGAGAGAAGAGGACTTTCTTTTTTTTTTTAAGTAGTCTCCACTCCCAACATGGGACTCCAACTCAAGACCTTGAGAGATCAAGAGTTGTATGCTTTACCGACTGAGCCAGCCAGGTGCCCTGAGGACTTTTTTCTTTATAAATTTCTGTTTGTCCAGATGTTTAGTAAAACTGCATCTATATATTATTTGTGTACTTTAATATTACTTTAAGGTAAAAATGAGAATATAGGACAAAATGAAATAATGAAACTTAACAAGTTGTAGAGAATGTAAGGATATGGTTCCTAGACCCTGAGAGATTGTTAAACTGTGGGTTGACTCTGTGCTAAGCCTGTCAGGCTGCTTGCCACACAAGAGCCCACAATGAACTGTTTGTTAACTGAATGGTGTTTGGCAACTTCCTAAAAGGGCAGAGGCAACCTTGGTCCCTTCTGTGGCCCATGTGGAGGCTGTCTTCCTGGAGTATCTTGCTGAAAAATGATATATGGTCTACAGTCTCACCAAACTTGACAGTCACTGTCTGCTTTTACTGATTTGTGAAGAAGATCATCTATCCCTTGCAGAAGAGACTGAGGATATATGTTTTGAAGTGTTAGGTCAAAAGATGAAGTACTTAAGAATACAAACAGCATTCTCACCAGTGTCTTCAGTATAAGGTTGTCAATGGGAAGGAAGAAGAATGATATGGTATGTAGATGCTTTGGTGCATAGAATTAATCATATCTTTGGATAATGCAAATTGGTATGTAGGCTAGGGGTAGAGCATATCCCTAAAGGACTAGAGGAACACAAAATTTCCCAGAAATATGCCAAACTGATCAAGATGGCTGTAAGTGAAATACTGAAGGACGGGGGTGAAAACCCAGATAATGCTAAATCTGTCTATGATGAAAGGCACCTAAATTAACATTGAATAACAAAACAGAAATCCAAAGTCTTCAAGTTATCAAAACGAGATGGTATATGAATGTAGATGACATCACTCTATCCTCTTCTTGGCTACTTCTTGCAAATCACTCTGCAATTGCTTAGCTGACTTTTGTGGCTTCAGGTTTGAGGTCTTCCATAGTCGATGAGGCAAAGCTCAGAAGACAGAGACGGGAATGAAGGGGGCTAGCAAGCTTCCCAAAAAGGGCCCACAGGGTGGCAGTACTTAAGTATGACCGCCATAGAAACCTGTTCTCAGGTTCTAGGTATAGATTATGCCACTGGTACAATCAAACACACAAGATGTCACTGCAAAACCCCAAACACCAATTTATTAATTTATTAATGTAAAATTTTGGTAACAGGGGAAAGTGTCCTTTCCAGTGGCCTGAACATTTATAAGTGCCATAAAAGATAACACCTTCCTCATATAACCATCCTTGGTAAGTAGGAGGCTGAATTATTAATCAAAGGGTGATCGACTGAGAATAGGTCCAAGAAAAAGGTAAACATTAATCTTGAGGGATGCAGGAAATGGTAAAGTCTGATTAACGATTTGCGACCCTACAAAAAAGAACTTCTATAACTATATACACTAAGTTTGGAATTTCTTTTTGGAATTTCAGACTGGAGGATGCTAGATAATCACTGCCATGTTATTTTCATAGTATATCTAATCAGTAGATTATTAGGCAGCCATTACAAGTTTAGCTGTGAAGATTATGCAACACAGGAAATGTTATGGCATAATATCTGATGAAAAAAGTAGGAAATGCAATTATATATTATACTTTAATTTCATTGTTTAAAAACAAACAACATAAGGGGCAAAACTGATATAAATGAAACATCAAAATACAGTGGTTGTATTAGGAAGGTTGTCTTGATGAATAATTTGTCTTTATTTTCATTGCTTTTCAAATTGAATACATTTTTATAATGATTTAAAAAAAATATAGCTGGACTGTATATAGTGACTACTGCTTTTCTCTTTTCAAGTCTCCCAAGAATCTGCATGGAGTCAGTAAATAATCACCCAGTCTCATGGCACTTTTTTTTTCTTCTGATAGATCTAGTTATTATACTAGATTAGCAAAATGATATAGACACAGTATATCCTGATTTCAGCATAGCATTTGATATATCTTTGCTCTTGATCATGACTGTTTGGATTACACAGTAACAGAAATCTTCTCAGATTTGTTAACGTAAAATGTGAATCTAGGGGAACCAAGAGCATTGTATATAACCCAAGGGAGGAAGTTCAGCTGAGGACAGAAGTCCATAACTGCTTTATCATCAAGAGCTGAGGCAGATACCATCTGCATCTTGTCAAGACCACGTGGTCTCTGGTCCCTGGTTCTTTCTACACATCTGCTTCATTCTCTGTCTCCCCCTTCACACTCAAGCCCATGTTCTCATCTTCTCTGATCTACATGGTGCCAAAAGGCTGCTCCGTCCTATAACCAAATTTTCCCCTAGCTCCAGCCCTCTGGTCAACCTCTTACAGACCCAGTATTCCAATTTCCATTCCCAGGAGAAAAAGTCCAATTGATCAGCTTGGGTCATGTGTCCACCCTGGACTTGGTCATGGCAATGGAGGTGGGGTCATGTAATGTAAATTTGGCTGCAAAGGGGCCACCCTTAATAGTGGGGAGAGTTCAGAGAAGGGGGTTGTGGTTTGGCAAACAATTCAAAAGGTATTTATTACCTAGGTTTCTCATAAGTCCTCAGGGTCAAGGTAGAAAAACAGAAGTTGGTTGAATAGATAGATTTCTAACCAACAGGAGTTGGTTGGAAGAAGATAGATTGCAACTTGTTAAATGACCACACACACAAATGATAAATCAGTGACATCCTGCTAGAAGTTTCTGGAGGGAGTGGCTTTCAGATCTTACAAGTAGATCTCCATTATCATCCAGTAAGTCTCTGTGGTGGCTCTGTCCTGATCAACACTTTTTATCAAAGTCTTGGATTCTCTGGGCCTAGTGAATCTGTGCTTCCACTTTCCCTAATATCCTAAGTCTTCTCTATCTCCACCCCTGTCCACACTGTCAGCTGATGACAGACATCTTAACTGGCTGAGAAAAAAAGGATTTAGAACTAATTATCTGTTTATCACCAAACCCATCTACTGGCCTATATCTGACTCATATAATCTTCTTTCCCCCCCCTTTTTTTAAAGATTCTATTTATTTATTAGAGAGAGAGAACATGGTGGGGGAGTGGGAGAGGGAGAAGCAGACTCCCCGCTGAGCAGGGAGCCCAATGCAGGGCTTGATCCCAGGATCCTGAGATCATGACCCGAGCGGAATGCAGATACTCAACCAACTGAGCCACCCAGACATCCCTCTTCTTTCCCTCTTATACAACAGATGAACTGTTTCTACTCAATATTGTGCATTGGATCCCATTTCCTCTCATTTACTTAAGAACTTGCCTTCTGATGACACAAAGAAATGGAAAGACATTCCATGCTCATGGATTGGGAGAACAAATATTATCAAAATGTCTATACTACCCAAACCATTCTACAGATTTAATACAATCCTTATGAAAATGCCAAAGCATTTTTCACAGAATTAGAACAAATAATCCTCAAATTTGTATGGAACCCCAAAAGACCCCAAATAGCCAAAGTAATCTTGAAAAAGAAAAGCAAAGCTGGAGGTACCACAATTCCTGACTTCAAGTTATATTACAAAGCTGTAGTAATCAAAACCATATGGTACTGATACAAAAATAGACACATATAGATCAATGGAACAGAATAGAAAACTCAGAAATAAACCCACAATTATATGGTCAATTAATCTTTGACAAAGCAGGAAAGAATAACCAATGGGAAAAAGACAGTCTCTTCAAGAAATAGTGTTGGAAAAACTGGTCAGCTACATTCAAACAAATGAAACTGGACCACTTTCTTACACCATACACAAAAATAAATTCAAAATGGATTAAAGACCTAAATGTGAGACCTGAACCATAAAAATCCTAGAAAAGAGCACAGCCAGTAATGTCCCTGACATTGGCCGTAGCAACGTTTTTCTAGATATGTCTCCTGAGGCGAGGGGAATAAAAGCAAAAATAACCTATTGGGACCCCAGCAAAATAAAAAGCTTTTGCACAGTGAAGGAAAGAATCAACAAAACTAAAAGAGAACCTACTGAATGGGAGAAGATATTTGCAAGTGACATATCTGATAAAAGGTTAGTATCCAAAATATATAAAGAACTGATACTACTCAACACCCCAAAACCAAATAATCCAGTTTAAAAACGGGCAGAAGAAATAAACAGACATTTCTCCAAAGAAGACACCCACATGGTCAACAGACACATGAAAAGATGCTCAATAGCACTTATCATCAGGGAAATGCAAATCAAAACTACAGTAAGCTACTGTAGGAGGGCTAAAATAAAAAACACAAGAAACAACAAGTACTGGTGAGCATGTGGAGAAAAAGGAATCTTTGTGCACTGTTGGTGGGAATGCAAACTGGTATAGCCCTGTGAGAAACAGTATGGAAGGTCCTCAAAAAATTAAAAACAGAACAATCCTATGATCCAGTAATCACACTCCTGGGTATTTACCCCCAAAATACAAAAGCACTAATTAAAAGGGATAAATGCAGCACTATGTTTATAGCAGCATTAATTACAATAGCCAAATTATGGAAGCAGTCCAAGTGTCCATCGATAGATGAATGGATAAAGAAAATGTGGTGTATATATATATATATATATATATATATATATATATATACACACACAATGGATATTATTCAGCCATAAAAAAGAATGAAATCTTGCCATTCACAACAACATGGATGGAGCTAGAGAGTATAAATGCTAAGTAAAATAAATCATTCAGAGAAAGACAAATACCATATGATTTCACTTATATATGCAATTTAAGAAACAAAACAAATGAGCAAAGGAAAAAAAAAGAGAGACAAACCAAGAAGCAGACTCTTAGCTATAGAGAACAAAGTGATGATTACCAGAGGGGAGAGTGGTGGGGAGATGGGTGAAATAGGTGATGGGGATTAAGGAATGCACTTGTCGTGATGAACACTGGGTAATGCGTGAAAATGTTGAATCACTATACTGCATCCTGACACTAACATAACACTGTGTGTTATCTATACTGGAATAATAAAAAAAAGAACTTATTTTCTGCAATTATCTCCCCACTTCCACCTACATCACCAGTTTTTATCTTTCTACTGGATCATTACCATCATCATACAACCATGGTGTGATACTAAAGAAAAAAATCAGCCCCCACACATAGAGCTATATGTCACTTAGTCTGCCAGGTGGCCATAAACTATCAGCAGACCAAAAACTCTTGTTTTAGTCCTCTTGAGCAAATACTGTATCTACTTTGAGAAATGTTTTAGTAACCTTACAAATAGCTTTCCAAATTTGTTAAACTATGGTCAACACAAAAGAACGTTATGTAGTGTACTTGTCTATTGGGGTCTTCCAAGATTTGAGTCTAGTTGTTAGTCTACAAGCAAGGAAATGAGTCTTGAGGAGAATCAGTATTCCCCTGCAAAGCAACGATTTCAGGATAGGTCATTACGAGGTCTTTAGGCAAGAGGAGAGGCTACTCTCCAAACAGTAGATGGACCAGATTCCTATTGCTGCTTAACAAATAATCACAAATTTAGCTAAAAACAACACAAATTTATTATCTTACAGGTCTGGAGGTCTCATTGGGCTAAATTAAGATGTCAGCAGGCCTCCTTTCCTTATGGAGACCTTAGGGGAGAATTTCTTTCCTTGCCTTTTCCAGCCTCTAGAGGTCACATGTATTCCTGGGCGAGTGCCTCCTCCACAGCCCCGCTCCGGGCTGCACCCCCCCCCCCGCCCCGTCCAGCCCCTTCCTTCATCCCCAAAGCCAGCAATGTATCATCTTCACATCTCTCTTTGACCCTCCTGCCTCCCTCTTACAAGGACCCTTGTGAATACATTGCACCCTCCCGGATAGTCAAGGATAATCTTTCCATCTCAAGAGCCTTAAACACATCTGCACAATCCCTTTGCTGTGTGAGGTAATACATTCACAGGTTTTGGGGATTCAAATGTAGTCATCTTTGGGGGTGATTATCCAGCCTACTGCATTAGAGGAGAATCTGTTTTTTACTGGCAAGGAAGGCTCCACAAAATTTTGGGGTTCAAGGTCTTCAGCTTCAATGAAATTTGTCCAAATGTCCCCACCTAATTTTCAGTTCCACTCTTTCCACCAATACCTTAACTTGAACATAAGAGAACATGCAATTTAATTCCATTTGCTTTGTAATTCATCCACTTTCATGATCAGATTTTTTTAGTTTGTAATTCATCCACTTTCATGATCAGATTTTTTTAGTTTGTTTCATGATCAGGGTCAAATGTTGACCCTGTGGCTATATCAAGTAAGGTTTATTTTTTTCCCCAGGCAGGTAAGAAACTGTTTCTTACCCAGACTTTGAAGCGGGAATTCCAAACCTTGAGCTTATCATTTTCTTTCTGTAAGTTCTCCAGTGTAATTTGATATAGCCAAACCACTCCACAGTCCTTGTACCCTTTATTTCCTCTACGCTATCCTACTGCAGCAATGTCTTGGTCATCCAAGGTGATAATAAATTAGCCATTTGCCACTGTATGCTGTAAGCTACCAATGCTATTATCATTGGCAATGGAGTCCTTTAAATCTAATGGGATCAGAGAGGCAATTCTGAGCCCTAAAGTTCTGCAAGTCTTGGAAACCCTTTCTATTACTAATCACTGACTGTAGTGAGGAGAGCAAAGCCACTGCAAGTATTCTGGAACAAAGAGATTTAATGTAGGAACCGAGGGTTAGTTTACTGTAGCAGAAGCTGGAGGCATGAAGGGCTGGGCACTGCAGGTGAAGGATTAGAGAACATTCACTGATGGATTGAAGCGTTGGAGCAGATGAAGAAACCAGAATCCATGGAGAAATACAAGATGCCAGAACTTGTAGAGGACTCGGAGAAGCTGCCATTTATGGCCCCCTTGACTACAAGGCAGGAACTTGCACAGAAGTTTGAGAAGCCATTGTGTTTTGCTGCTGTCAATGCAAAGCAAGAGCTTGTGGTGAGATCTAAGAAGGTGGAAACTGCCGGTCTCCTGGGAGAAGAGAAGTCTGTGAAGCTGCCACAACCTTCTGAGAGTGAAAGCTTCTTTTCTCTGCCTTTCCCATCTACTGTGAGTACCTCTCTTTGGCCAACTCTAACTCAGAACCATAAAGGGCAGGGGATTCTGGGAAATGTGCCTAGCTTTCTTTTGCAATGCAGATAGTACAAGGGGGTGGTAGTAAGGCAAAGTTGACAACAAACAATCCAGTATGGTTAGAATACTTTTGATTTTGAGAAATAAACTGGCAAGTTAAACTGACTTAAATGATAACGGGAATTTATTGAGTCATGTAACTAAGTCTAGAGGTAGGGATAAATGTCAGTGGAAATTGATCTGGCAGCACAAAGCACATGAGCAGGACCTGGTATCCAGTCCCCCGATCCTTGTCAACTCTTCATTGCTCTTTGATACCTATCTTTACAGGCATCTTTTTGTTGCAGAATGGAGGTCAGTAGTTCCCTCAGCTACATACTTCGATTATGAATGAGCAGTGGGTAGGAGAGTATTTCTTCACTCAAATGTCAAAAGGAAGTTCTTCAATATAATTGGATGCCTTAGGCCCTGTGCCCTTCCCAAACCAGTGATGTGACCAAGGATAATGGGGATGATGGATTCATTCTGATTAGCTGACTTGAGAAGGGAAAACCGATGTTAGGGAGCTCCAACCCCAAATGTCTACTACAGTAGCCAAAACATCAAGGACACGAACCAGTGAAATAAAATAAATTTAAAAAAATAGAATAGAATAAAATTTTTTTTTAAGATTTTATTCATTTATTTATTTGAGAGAGAGAGCACAAGCAGGGAGAGCAGGAGAGGGAGAAGCAGACTTCCTGCTGAGCAGGGAGCCTGATGCAGGGCTCGATCCCAGGACTCTGGGATCATGACCTGAGCCGAAGGCAGTCACTTAACCAACTGAGCCACCCAGGCGCCCTATGTGTCACTACTTTTAAGAAGTGGGACTTTTGAGGGCGCCTGGGTGGCTCAGTTGGTTAAGCGACTGCCTTCGGCTCAGGTCATGGTCCTGGAGTCCCGGGATCGAGTCCCACATCGGGCTCCCTGCTCAGCGGGGAGACTGCTTCTCCCTCTGACCCTCCTCCCTCTCATGCTCTCTGTCTCTCATTGTCTCTCTCGCAAATAAATAAAATCTTAAAAAAAAAAAAAAAAAAAAAAAAAAAAAAAGGGGGGGGACTTTTGAGCAATTGTACTGAGTCTGAGCACCTGAGAACTCTCAGCCCTGGTGTAAGGAAGCAATTAGTCTCATGCAGCTTGTATGGGATGAGGAATATCAAATAACTGAGAGCCACTGCAACAAAGGATAAGGCCCCAAATAGCCCCCAAACAAGAGATATGTTCTTCAACTTTTTTTTTGAGGTTTTCAATAGTTCTTAGTTGAACCTTAATCTGAAAACTTGAATTTTTCTGATTATGTTCTTTTTCAGTATTCTCTTGAACTGTAACTTCTACAAACTAAGTAGGACAATTATAAAATTAGCAGCTAAAACAACCTTCAAGCTTCAGCCTTGGTGCCTGGGAAAAGAGAGAAGTCTGGGGTATCCAAAATGCCAGAACTCAGTTCAACTCAAAATATTGTACTTACTGGGGCATCTGGTAGGCTCAGTCGGAAGAGCATGTGACTCTTCCTCTCAGGGTTGTGAGTTCAGGCCCCATGTTGGGTGTAGAGGTTACCAAAAAATTAAAAAAAATAAACTGAAAAGAATATTGTACTTATTGCAATGCCTGAGGCAGGATTATGAAAAGGCTCTGGATAAAACCTAACTGCAGCAACTAACCAAAATTTCATCCCAGAGCTGCAGAAAGGGGGAGAAAAAGAAGAAAAAAATACTGAATTTAATGAAAATGCTGGTCTTATTCTTTATTGTGAATGTTATCAGTAATAATCCAATTCTTATTTTATTTTTAATGATCTCTTATCATTAGAGCATGTTTTTCTCTTTTGTTTTTTAAACTTTATTTTAAATCTAGTAAACACACAGTGTTTTATTAGTCTCAGGTGTACAATACAGTGATTCAACAATTCTATACATTACTCACTGCTCATCACAATAAATGTACTCTTAATCCCCTTCATCTATGTCACCAATTCCCCCCCCCACCTCCCTTCTGGTAACCATCACTTTGTTCTCTATAGTTATGAGTCTGTTTCTTGGTTTGTCTCTTTTTTTCCCCCTTTGTTCATTTGTTTCTTAAATTGCAAATGAGTGAAAATCGTATGGTATTTGTCTTTCTCTGACTTATTTTGCTTAGCATTATACTCTCTAGCTCCATCCATGTTGTTGGAAATGACAAGCTTTCATACTTTTTTATGGCTGAGTAATATTTCATATATATTAAAAATATATAAAATATATTTAAAATATATATATATCACATATTCTTTATCCATTCATCTATCAATTGATAGACACTCGGGCTGCTTCCATATTTTGGCTAATGTAAGTAATGAAAATAATGCTGCTATAAACATAGGGGTGTATTTATCTTTTCAAATTAGTGTTTTCATATTCTTTGGGTAAATACTCAGTAGTGGGAATGACCAAATCATATGGTAGTTCTATTTTTAACTTTTTAAGGAACTCCATAATGTTTCCTACAGGGGCTGCACCAGTTTGCATTCCCAACAGTGCACAAGGATTCCTTTTTCTCCACGTCCTCACTAACACTTGTTTCTTGTGTTTTTTATTTTAGCCCTTCTGATAGGTATGAGGTGATATCTCATTGTGGTTTTGATTTGCGTTTCCCTGACAATAAGTGATGTTGAACAATTTTGGAGCATATTTTTCTTTTTTGAAAACATCATTCCCCCCCCAAAAGTCATATGATCACATGTAAATAACACCCTGTTTGTAGATTTGTCTCTTGCCAGAAGAAATCAACCATGAGAGACCTCATGGCAGCGGCCTTCTAATTCATCTCCCTGATACCCTCCCTCAGTCCACTGTCTATACAACATCCAGAATGATCTGGATTATTCTGGCCACTTAACGTTTAAATCAGGTCATGTTTTTCCCTGGCTCAAAACCTCCAATAGTTTCTCCTCACATTTAAAATAAAAGCAAAATGCGGGGCACCAGGGTGGCTCAGTCCGTTAAGTGTCTCCCTTCAGCTCAGTTCATGATCCCAGGGTCCTGGAATCGAGCCCCGTATTGGGATTCCTGCTCAGTGGAGAGTCTGCTTCTCCCTCTGCCTGCCACTCCCCCTGCTTGTGCTCTCTCTCTGACAAATAAATAAATAAAATCTTAAAAAAGAAGGTAAAAGCGGGGCGCCTGGGTGGCTCAGTTGGTTAAGCGACTGCCTTCGGCTCAGGTCATGATCCTGGAGTCCCGGGATCGAGTCCCACATCGGGCTCCCTGCTCAGCAAGGAGTCTGCTTCTCCCTCTGACCCTCCTTTCTCTCATGCTCTCTGTCTCTCATTCTCTCTCTCTCAAATAAATAAAATCTTAAAAAAAA
Organism: Neomonachus schauinslandi; assembly: GCF_002201575.2. Classification (NCBI taxonomy): domain Eukaryota; kingdom Metazoa; phylum Chordata; class Mammalia; order Carnivora; family Phocidae; genus Neomonachus; species Neomonachus schauinslandi. The sequence continues at coordinate 137,379,413 of NC_058404.1, forward strand.
AAAAAAAAAAAAAAGAAGAAGGTAAAAGCAAAATGCTAACTGCAGCTTACAAGGCCCTGGGTGGACTTGTTATTGGATACCTCACAGGTATGATCTATTACATTTTCTCCCCTTCACTCTATTCAGCTACACTGGCCTCCATCATTCATTGAAAGTGTCAAGGACACTCTTGTCTTTGTGTAAAGTCTTCCCTAAGCTATGTGTAGAAGCCCCTGAGGGTTCTACTGAAAAACTTACCTCCTTGAAGTCTTCTCAGACTACCCTACCTAAAATAGCACATATTCTAGCTCTAGCACCTTACTCATTATTTTTATTCCAACCACGATCTATCACATATTTAGTCTATTGTTTCTCTTACTAGAATGTCAGCTCCTTGAGATCAAAGACCTTACTGTTTTGGTCAGTTATATTCCCAGCACCAGAAATGTACCTGTGCCATGTGTGGCATGGTTGAATGTGAACATATCTAACTAGGAATAACACCACTATTTATGTTCTAAGAAGCATTTAGATGAATCAAGACATATTTTGGAAGTAGGAGTTGGTAATTTATTGGATGTGAGCAGGGTTTGGGAAGGGGTGATACAAAGGACTCCCTGACTTTTGCCAGGAGCACATGGGTGAGTGGAGAGGTCATTTACTGAGAAGAGGAAGACTAAAGAAATTGATATGTAGGGACGGTGGAGTTCAGTTTTGGCCATCTAAAGGTTGAGATACTTGTGGGTTATCCAAGTGGAGACATTATGTAGGCAGTTGGATATGTATGCCTGGAGTGAGATGACTAAATTTCCTTATTGTTGAAATCCTTGAGCTAGGTTTCCTTAAACTGAGTCTAAAGGCACCCTATTGACATCTCTGTGGGTAAGCATAACTCAAGATTCTACAATAGATTTGCTGAAATCTGAAAGTTCACAGTGGTGGGGCCTCTGTTTTCTCTAAGTGAAGGGCGAGCTTCCTGACAACCAGGACTGGTGATAGAGGATTTTCAGTTTGGGCAACTGGTTACTTCACCTAAAATCACAAGCTAATTCTTCAACAAAATGCTTGAATCTTACTGAGGGTGTTCTGCAAGTGAGTAAATGGCTGTTTAACATGGTTGTAGAAGAGGCACAGTATGCGTACCTTGGATAGGAAATGGGTTCTTCCTGTTTCTTCTGGACAGTTTATTCTGTTGCCGAATGGAATGCATGTTCCATAAAAATGTGAGCATAGGATATGCTTGCCCCATCTGTAGAGTGTATTTAGCAGATTAAAACTGTAAGCCTTATTTGCGTACATCTTGTTCTGGGTAAAAGTGATTCCAGTTTAAAATTCAAACAAACTCGTTTGCCGTTTTACAAGTACTCTTTTTTCTGCAGTTATTGCTTCACAAAGGTGGAATTCAAAAAAAAAAAAAAAAGGTGGAATTCAAGGATGATCCAGTATTTCAGTGTGTTATCTGAAACGCACTGGGAACCTGAAGCAATGCAATATTTGATGTCACGGACACTGAGAGGAAATACTGATTCCTTACAATGGTTTGAGCCAGGCTTCAATATAGTCTTCAGCCACTTAAACACTACATTTTTTAAAAAAGATTTATTTGAGAGTGAGAGAGAGAGCATGAGAGTAGGGTGAGGGGCAGAGGGAGAAGCAGACTCCCTGCTGAGCAGGGAGCCAGATGCCTGACTCGATCCCAGGACTCTGAGATCATGACCTGAGCGGAAGGCAGATGCCCAACAAACCGAGCCACCCAGGCGCCCTAAAGACTACATTCTTACGAATGTGCAGTAAGTTTTTTTTCCTTTTAAAGGAATTTCATGCATCAGCAAGTGGTTTTTATGCCTGAGATGAAGTGGGATGTGGGGAGAGAAGACTTTTAAGTCCCTGGAAGTACACCTATTTTCCTAAGAGGCCCTGAACCTAGCTAGATGAAAATAATGTAGTATTTTGCCATTCAATAATTCAATTAGAAATTATTGAGTGTCTGTGTGAGGTACAGAGCATACACAGAACAAATTATCTTTGCTCTCAAGGAATTCACGGTCTAGTACAACTGCTATTTAGAATAACAGAAGTAAGGGGGCACCTGGATGGACCAGTCAGTTAAGTGTCTGACTTCAACTCAGGTCATGATCTCGGGGTCCTGGGATAGAGCCCTGTGTCAGTCTCCCCGCTCACCAGGGAGTCTGCTTCTCCCTCTTCTCCTCCTGCTTGTGCTCCCCATCCCCAAATAAATAAAAATCTTAAAAAAAAAAAGAACAGAAGCATGCATAAAAGGCTATGAGACTGGCTGATTAAATCCGCCTCAGAGAGATTGGGAAGGCTTCACAGAAGTAGTAACATTTGATTGGGTTTTCGAAGGATGAATAGAAGTTTACTAGGTAGATGAGGAATGTGAAAAGAATTAAGGTTGACGATAAGTGAGTTCTAAGAGGAATGCTGGGTCAATGTAGGAACATAGAATGCAGAGATTAGGACCATAGTAAGGATGTAAGTGATAGGTATTATACATGCTCACATAGCATATAGTAAAGGTGCTAGCTTTAAAATCATTCCTAGGTTTTCTGGAATTTTCAATATAAATTCCAAGAAATCCAGAAGCTACTGGGCTACATGTGAATTAAAATGAACCTTTGGGGAAAGCCTATTACCCAAAGGTGGGCATGTCTAAAGCTGTCTTTTTTTTTTTTTTTAAAGATTTTATTTATTTCTTTGACAGAGAGAGCGAGCACAAGTAGGCAGAGGGGTAGAGAGGGAGAAGCAGGCTTCCTGCTGAGCCCAGAGCCTCACACTGGGGTAGATCTCAAGACCCTGAGATTGTGACCTGAGTGGAAACCAAGAGTCCCACACTCAACGGACTGAGCCACCCAGGTGCCCCAAGAATGCTCTCTTGAAGACATAAAATATTCGAGACCTCCTGGTTGCCTCTAAATCGGAATACTGGTTTGATCCCAATACCCATTTTCTCCTAGGCTACTGTTTTGACAGGTGGAAACATACCTGAAGTCACTACCGCTTGATCTAAGATATGTTCTTGGCATTGCCTGTGTAAGAGCCCGGTTAAGATTTTTTTTTTTTTAAAGATTTTATTTATTTGACAGAAAGAAAGAGAGAGCACAAGCAGGGGGAGCAGCAGGCAGAGGGAGCAGCAGGCAGAGGGAGAGGGAGAAGCAGGCTCCCCGCTGAGCAGAGTCCTATGCAGGGCTTGATCCCAGGACTCTGGGATCTTGACCTGAGCGGAAGGCAGACGCTTAACCAACTGAGCCACCCAGGCGCCCCAGAGCTCGGTTAAGATTTTAAGACATTTTCAGAATCTGATCTGTATTCTTGAATTTTAATTATTCTCTAATGCAAATTCTGCTAGCTTAATAAAAAATTAGACATTTTTAATCATCTTGAGATTTTTTGATAATGTCCAATTAATATTTAACTACATAGTGAAAAAATATTTATTCCTCACAGTTCTTTGCTATATTTTGCACTAGTCTTTGTTTCCCCGGTGCCTGTACATACTAAACCAGCAAATAATTACTTGTTGACTAGAGAAGTACATAAAAACTTCACTTTCTTCAAGATGTACTGCAGGAAGCTGCAAATCTCAAAGCCGGAATAAGCCAGTTTTCAGCCACGACATTCGGGATTTTTAATAAGTCTATTAAAGAAGTTTACTGTTACCCTCCATGAAACGCTTAGCGGTGCTTTTAAAAAACCAAACCCCAAAACACAACAAGATCAGAAACCTTGTAAAGATGATTTACAGCATGTATATATTCTAAATATCAAGACTAAAAAACATGAAATTAAGAGAACCTCTTGTTGACCTAACACATTGCCCAATTCAGTATTTTCAAAGAACTGTGGTAGGTTTTAAGATCTTCAAAGGAATCAGGCAAAGCAAAACAACCCCTGATCTTTAAAATACGCCAGTTACCTGCTTCTTTTGACGAAAATTTTCAGGAAAAAAGCAGGCAAGCAAAACTCTTACTTGGAAAGCAAATTTAAAAGAAAAAAAAAGCCCTAAAAGTCAGTAGCCTCAGCCTGCCGGCCTGGGGTTGGGAAGTCTGGCGACGGCAGCTGCGAAAACCTCAATGTCACCCGGTCGCGGCGACTACCGCGGTCGAAGGAGTTGCGGCAGTCCGTGCACGCGCACCGCTCGGCTGACCGCGAGCCTGGCGTCTCCAGGTGCCGCGGTGGACAGAGCCAGTGTCACGCGGCTACCACCCCAGGGTAGCCTCCTTTCCCAGGTTGGGCACTACTAGACGGAAGGAGCCGCTGGCTGTGCGCCTCCCCACCCCCACCCCTACGCCGCCCGCGCACCGGGCACAGTCGCCTTCTGGGAGGTGCTACCACACCCCAGCCCGACGCCCGGGCTCCCGCCGGCGGCTGGCGGGTGGGCGGGCCGACTCCAGGAACCCTCGGAAGGGCGGGGGCGAAGGAAGAGGCCCCTCTAGCTGTGTCTTCGAAACAGCGTTCCTTGTTCTCGATGGTCCCCGCGCGGCCGTCTTATCGAACGCAATTTCCGGTTCCTTTTAAAGGCCCCAAGCTGTGCGCCGCCGCGCGTGAGAAGAAGGTATAAAAGGGAACGAGAGGGCGGGACCAAGGAGGAAGAGGAAAAAAGCTAGCGGTAGAGGGGGCGGGGAGGCGCAAAGGGCGCGCTCTCGCGTCACGTGACCGGGACGCGCCGTTCTTCCGTCGGCCATTTTAGGTGGTCCGCGGCGGCGCCATTAAAGCGAGGAGGAGGCAAGAGCGGCTGCCGCTGCTGCTTATTCTTTTTTAGTGCAGCTGGAGAGAGCGGGAGTGCGCGCTACGCGACTGTGGGAGGCGAGGGGGGCAGGCCAGGGAGAGGCACAGGAGCCTTTGCAGCCGCGCGCGCCTTCTCTGTCTTGTGTGCTTCGCGCGGTAGAGTGGGCGCGCGGCAGCGGCGGGGATTACTTTGCTGCTAGTTTCGTTTCGCGGCAGCGGCGGGTGTAGTCTCGGCGGCGGCGGAGGCAGTAGCACTATGTCGGAGGAGCAGTTCGGCGGGGACGGGGCGGCGGCGGCGACAACGGCGGCGGTAGGCGGCTCGGCGGGCGAGCAGGAGGGAGCCATGGTGGCGGCGGCGCAGGGGGCAGCGGCGGCGGCGGGAAGTGGAGCCGGGACCGGGGGCGGAACCGCGGCTGGAGGCACCGAAGGGGGCACCGCCGAGTCGGAAGGGGCGAAGATCGATGCCAGTAAGAACGAGGAGGATGAAGGGTGAGTAAGGGGCGACCCGGGATAGTCAGGCCCAACTAGTTCCCCCTCCCCCTTCCTATCCCCCGCCATTAGGCCTCGTTCCCGCTCTCTGCCCGCCCTCCAGGCCCCCGTGCAGTCTCCTTGCACAGTTTTCCCCTTTTCTATGCTGGGCTTTCATTTCCTTCTCCCCCTGTCTGCTTATCGCCCCCTCCCCCATCACACACGTTTCCACCTTTAGCCGTCACCATGCTGCTCCCTGGCCCGCCCTCCTTCCCTCCCTCGCCTTGGGTCTCCTCCCACCGACTTAGCCGCCAGGATTTTTTCCCGCCTGTCTAGGGGTACTTTTTTCTTGTTCCGCTGTCCCCTCCGTTCCTCGTTTTATTAAAGTTCCAGGCATAAAGATAGACACAGGAGGTTTTATGCTGGGACAACTAAGGTTTATTTGGTGCGTCCACTTTAGCATCCCGAGACGATGTGATTCTTTATAAGCACATGCTTTCTGCTCCTCCCCCCCTCGGCTTCAGGCCGAATGTGTTTTGTATTTCGGATAAGTTTGGTCTCAATCTCTTTTTAACATAATACACTATCGAACAACGGTTTGCGTACTTAGGCCCTACTTTTCAGCCTACGGAACATACTGGGCCTGGTGATATTCCCTGAATCTCTTGTTGGTACGTTCGTTTTGCTCCATGGGCTTTCGTTAAGTTCCTTGTCGGCGGGGCCTGCACTTGACTGTGGAGCTGTGTCTACCTCCAGCTTGTTGGCTGCCCTTCCCCCACCCGCGGAGTTATTCTAACCGCGCACCCTTTTCGCGCCCTCACCTATTGGGTTCCTCAACTGTTCATACAGATTGTAACCTTACTTTTTATGTGCAGTTTTCATTTTTTTTTACACACCACCCTCATGCGCAGTATCCTTTTTTGGTCTCTCTTGATTTCTCCTTCCCGCTCTCTTACCCACTGTTAAAGGAGGCCTACCAGCCTTCATTCATAAAATGAACAAATCCTTTATTGTGCTATGGCATGATTTTTGTTTTTTGCAGGTTTTCAAGTATTGACTTGTTCCCTCCAGTTGGAATAAGTTGTGTATATTATTTAAGCTGCATTTGATACATTAGAATGCAGCATTTGGGAGCGGGCGCATAATACAGGAGTTATCAGGAGGGACTAAATCGGGGCTCTTGGTTAGGTTTTCTTACTCCCGTTATTGACCGCTGATCGTGGGTTAACGCATCTCTTCCCTTTTGTTATGGGGGGATGTGTGTGTGATTTTTATTTCACTATAATGAGAAAGGTGTGGAAAATGAAAGCAATAAAATGTCACTTTAGTCCAGTATTTGAAAACATGATTTCCTTTATTGGGAAAGAGCACAAGATTTGGAGGGTGGGAAAGAGAAGCACTTCAGAATGTCGAGTTTAATCTTAGCCCAGGCAGACAGGTCAGGCTGATTGTGCTGGTTTTGGGAGAATTGGAGGTGGGATGGGAAACTAAATTTACTTAATTTTGAATTACATATAGTTTAAGAAAGGAATAGTTAAATATTTGGAAACTTAAGCCTTTAACATTTTGGTTTTTATTTCCTGAATTCTGTTCTTTGGACAGAGGCACCAAAATGATTAATTGTATAACTTGCTGTTTGGGGCAGGCTTTAGCCCTCATTTTTCAAATCAACAAAGCTGCTATCCTTATAGTTACCTACTGTTGAACTGAAGTGTAAATGAATTAAAGTTTTTAGCCCTAACAATGTCAAAAACTAAAACTAGAATTTTGATTGGTTGCTGTACCGGTTGTTAATTCCCTAGCCATTCAAACTCCTCCCCACGACACTCTGAAGCAGCGACGGCACAGCGGGAAGAATGGTAAAACTTTTAAATTTTATTTCTGTATTATAAAGGTTTCAATAGTCATAACATGCAGAGGCTGTGTATTGATTAGTTGCCCATTGATCCCCAGGAAATTCTAGACCTAGTACAGTAGGATATCTTGTGCCTGGGATATAAAATCTTTTTAGGCATCGTGTGTGATCTTTGGGCAAAATTAATGCCATTACATGTTTTTTGGTTTGTGCTAATGCATGTTATTGTGGTTTGGTTACTTAAAATAACAATATAATTAGCAATATTGATACATTTGAACAAGAAAAAATATTACCGTAATTTCAAATTTGATTTCTTTTTGTTAAGACAAATATTTTTGTTGGAATTCTAAGTTTAATGTTAAATATGAAGGTTACTTGATACAAAATCTTGTGTGTTAGAAATGTCTTGCATGCTATACTGAAATATTCTGGATATGTGAAAAGTAAAACAATTTTTAAAGTAGTGTTGTGTATATGTATTATGCAAAAATGTGTTTTATCTCCAGCCATATTTGTAAGTAGAACTTTATTAACAATTGGATATGTACTATTCAGAGGTGGGCTGATGGGGCTTTTCGCTGCAGCTCTTACGAGATTTTTTATTTTCAGTGTGATTTGCTTGAAATGTTAATTACGGTTGGTTCACATGTCTCTGAAATTGCATGACTTCTCCATGGATGGATGGTAGATTATTGTTCTTTTTAGCCTTCCCCTTCCCCTAAATGTCAGTCTTTCTGCTTTTAGGATTGATTTTATTTTGAGTTTTCCAGGAGTTTGTCCACCACCACTGGAGTTTAGAGGGCCAGTAATTTGTAGAAAGTTGACTTAGCTATACAAACTACATTCTATTTTAAGAGCCCAATTGGGATAGCATTTAAATTTTACACGAGCTTTACTTAATACTGTATTCTCATCCATTGAAATCTGTCCGGTTTTATATTGCAGATAAAGCAGACTGGAAATAGGCAAAAGGGAAAAGTAAAAAGAAGACTGGGGTCAGAGTTTGACATATGGAATAAAATGTTTTTGATGAAAATTAGTCCATTTGGCACTGATAGTTTCATTTTCACTGCCAGCTAATCGTGGCAAACTAAATAAGATTAAACTGTCACTATACCTGACTTTTTTGCTCTATTACATGTTTCAAATCTTATGTAAGCAGTCATTTTCAGTGATTAGAAAGGACCATAAACTTATGTTTGAGATCACTGTTAATGATTTTTGTAAGAATTATTTTTGCCCTGCTACCCAATAATGTAAGCTTACAAGTTTTTTGAATGACCTCTTAGGAAGAGTGGACAATTAAATATATATAGTGAACATTTTAGATTATGAACTATTTTCATTTTCTGAAAATAGGATTTAACTGAGGTTCATTTTAAGTTAAGCAGGTTTACATTAAAACAAATAATGTTTCTGTTTTTAATGCGTAATATTTGACTTTATAAAATTACTGCTTAATCACCCAGCCTCGACCTGTTACAGATACTCTTGTTTTTTTTTTGTTGTGTGCACTTGTCACTCTATCTGTTCCTTTCTCTGACTCCCAGTTTGAGAAAGATTGTGCAGCAGTTTCGTAATAGTCTCAGGAATGAGGATAAGACTGACTTTACTAGATATAAAATCATCCAAATTGAGTTTCTTAAACATTTCTGTGTGCATTCCTTTTTACAATTTTAACTTGAGAATAAAGTTATTGCAATATGTTCCTTAAAATTTTAAAAATGAGTTTGTTGTGCACTCAAAGTTTTTTTTTTATGTTGAATATAAGAATATACAGCTATTCTTAGGAGGGCATGCCTGTTGTATATCTCTGTGGATGTTTCCACAATTCAGACCTTTGGAGTAATCTGTTCATTTCCATAATAAAATACTTCCTGAGATCATCTCATTTTAATCCTTTCAACTTTAACATCCCTGGTTTTTACTTGTAAGCAACTGCACTGGAATTTCCCATTTTTTGTGTGGGTTCATGTTCTTTACAGGGCTGCAGTTCTTTTAGGGTAGGTATTTTAAAGTTACTTCATGTGGGGCAAAATATACATGGCATTTAGCAAAGCTACCTGGAGGAGAGTTTTTTAAATATCAAGATGAGTGGAAAACTATAATACTGTGTTAGCTTTCAGATAGTTTTATAAGGTAGGTACATTGACTTGCCTGCATTGGATTGGGCAGGATGCAAAGTAATTCAGTTCATTTATCAGCCAAAGTACAGGACTACTTGTCTAATAACAGGGCAGTAGATCTAGATCTGTAACCGTTAGTGTATAATCTCGTGTGATTTCTTCCTGCTTGGGAATTTTGTGAATTAATTTTGCTGTGGGTTGACTGCTCTCTAATTTTTAAGAAATGGGCATACACATGTTTTTGTTTTAAATATTTGAGATTATAATCTATACCCTAGTGCTTTTGGGGCATTGTGAAGTTGCTTTATAAAATAGTTACTTCTAGAGCAGCCTCATACCTAATTTATTGGTTTTTAATTCAGTAAAGTTGGGTTTACTGTAAAGTTGAGACCTTGAGTAGATGGTCTGAATTTTAGTGTTCTTTGGAACCTTTAACAAGTTTCTGGTGTTAAAATTGCAGAAGTTGATGCTCCAGAGTCTCAAGATGATGAACCTATAAGGGAGGGAGGAGTATTAAATTCTTTTCATTTCAAATTATGGAAGATACTAAATCACCTGACCTTTAGGGTTTGTAATTGGAGAAAATCATTGTGGTTTTTCTCAGTGCTGCCTTTTGAGATAAATCTACTTGGCCTTAGCCTGGGTTTTTTCCTCCAAGTCCTGTGACTTCTATAAACTAAGTATATATTTAATGTGTATTTTTAATATTGCCTGGGTATTCTGTCCTTTGTAAGGCTGCTCTAATTTAAGAAAGTTTTGAATCTACTATTGGGGTATGTGGTTTGTGGCCAGTATGGAGGATGGTTAGTTGTAGTCTTCAAGTGATACATGCTATGCTTGAAAGCATTTAAAAAGGAATAGAATAATAACCTTTTTCCTGTTCCACTTAAAGCTGTGCACCTCAAGTGTGTGTGCAGATTGACAAATGGAGTGAAACATAACTTCTGTTAGTCCAAGATTTATTTGACTTTAGTTCTGCTTCAACGTTTTAGTAGATAGGGCACTGAACTGGATGCTGGAAGCGTGGGATCTGTTTCTGTTACTTCACTTCCAACAGTGTGGTCTCAGGTAATATAACACGTCTGTTACTTGGTTTGCTGATCTATGTGTTGGAAACAATGCTCACCACAGGAAGATTGACTACATAGCCTGCTTTCATAGCTTGTGTGTGTTTATCCAGTGCCTTAATAGTTGATACTGCCAGTGATTTACTCCTGTGGAGTAAAGGTAAGCATGTTTTAGTTTCTGGAGTATTAAATTGTATATTGGAGCTCTAGATATTTAAGATTATTTGGGGGTGGGGAGACTCCTATTGCTGGTAGTGTTTGGCCAGTAATCAGGGTGATAGTTTTAAGTATTGGGTCATGTCCTGTAAATTCCTGCTTATTCTAGACTTGAAACTACGACACAGTTCAAACTAGTACTAGGAAGTTTTCCCTCACTCCCTTTAGTCTTGTAAGAAAGAAAGATGAAAAAGTATCAGCAAATAATACTGAGAAAGCAACCAATAGGCAGTGTCATGGAATCAATCTTCCATAATTTTTCCTTTTTATTGTTAAAAAGCAATGTGATTTTAAAGCATTGCAGGAGTCTAAAAGTTCATCAAGAAAGGTAAAAACCATTTTCTGAGTTTAGTGTTCATATCTAAATTGATTTCCAATAGAAAACTACAAAATTGTGAGTGTGTAGTAATCTCAGTTAACCAGAATCTTAACCTCTAGGTTAAGGAAACCCCATTCCTTAACCTTCAGGTAGATGGGAGTTAACCTTGTAAAGTTGATTCAGAGTTTATTTTAAAAGTGAAAATACAGGAAGTCATTCTTTCCTTGGAATGAAAGGAAGAGGAGATTTTTGGGTTAAACATGTAAAATTTACTTAAAACCTGTCATCTTTATTAGTTACGTTTTAACCTAATCATCGTTTTTAGTCATTTAGATTCATTCTAAAGTATGAAGTAGTAATGAGATTTAATAAGCTAGGCTAGAGGAGTTAATCTTTATTGACTTGTTAAAAGTTTGTCAGTCTATTTCCAGAAGTATTTTTTATACAGATTCTAAAGTGATTACCCTACCATGTGATACTGTTCAGTTATAAAAAGTAACCCCTGCCCCCCATTATAGGTAGTTAACTTTAAACAGATTCTATACTTTCTGGCAGCTCTTTCTGCCCACAGGTCCTGTCCCGTGCTTTAATAAAACTACCTTTTTGCACCAAAAAAAAAATCCCAATAAATAATCTGTACTTTCTAAGGAAAAATGCTGATTTAATATATTTTGGTGGGATTTTCCTTACATTTTGTCATTTTAGGATTTTAAAGGAGTAATTTTAATGATAAAATACTGAAAATTTAAAACGAATTAGTGGTATGCTTGACTGTTACTCTGAAAGGTGACAGTGATTGGCCAGTCATGTTATGTACTGAAATATATATCAGATTGACTTCTGTTCTGTTTTTTAAACTGTCAGAACTTGTTATGAAACCACATATGGAAAATCATGAGTTGTCAGGAAGTGTTTGAAAGTTACAGAATATTTTTTTGGCCCTATTTCAAAATTGGGAGGGAGTGTAAATGGTGTTTATCATTTTACCTTGAATAAGGTAAACAGTAAAGCCTTAGAAGTATCTTTAAATAAAATACTGTTGGGGCGCCTGGGTGGCTCAGTCGATTAAACGTCTGCCTTCAGCTCAGGTCATGATCCCAGGGTCCTGGGATCGAGTCCCGCATTGGGCTCCCTGTTTGGCGGGGAGCCTTCTTCTCCCTCTCCCACTCCCCCCTGCTTGTGTTCCTCTCTCGCTATGTTTATCTGTGAAATCTTAAAAAAAAAAATACCGACTTTTGGAATGTTAAACCTAGTGATCCCAATGATACAGAGAGTAAGTTTTTTTGGGTGTGAAAAACAGTATTAAGTCAATATTTTCATCAGCCAGCACTGCTCCGTATGTATTACTTTTTATATTTTGAAATTCCTTACTAAATACTGGCATTTACGTGGAGTACAGACAAGTCACCGAGATGGTTTTTTAACTACATTTTATTTAAGAGTTTTTTAGGCAACCTAATTTCTAGTCTGTATTTTTTACATGGGATATTTAAACATTTTGGGTAAGTCTATAGTATTGAAAATAATCTTTGGATCTATTTAAATAAGACCTCATTCTGGCTTTTTCCTCTTAATGTTGATGACTTCATATAGCCCATGCAGATTTTAAAAAATTAAGGTGATAGGTAAATGAAAACATTGCTTGATTAAATTATATTAAATTGTGCTCTACCCCTTCTAAATAATTTTTTATTGAGCACTTGGGATATTTCAGAGTATGTTCTGTGCCTTTTTAAGTGTATTTGCTCCTTTATTTTTTTTATTATTTTTTTTAAAGTAAGGTCTGTGCCCACCGTGGGGCTTGAACTCAATTCTGATTTCAGGAGTCTCATGCTCTATGGACTGAGCCCCCAGGCACCCCTGTGTTAGCTCATTTAATCCTTATTGAAGATTCATGAAATAGGCTCTTCGTCCTCTCATTTACAGATATGGTGACGATCTTGGGTTTTTGTTTTCGTGAGGGTCATAGAGTTAATACATAGTGGAGGTAGGATTTACACTCAAGTGGTTTGGCTTATTGCCTCTAAATTTACTTGAGAAGAGAATGTCCCACTAAACAGTCTAAATTCCTAAATGACATTGCATAGTATTTGGAAAGTCATCTGCAGCGAGTTGTATAATTTTATGCGTATCGTTTAATACTATAATATGGTGTAATATTAATATTTGTAAAAGCAAGGAGATTTCAATTGTTGAGTAGGTGTTTTAAAGTGAATACCATATTGCCTCTGGGGTGCTAAAAAGCTTAGTAGGATTAAGAAGTTAAACTATCAGTAAAACACTGTAGATGAAGTCCTGTGTTTTCATTAGGATTATTGATTCACTTAAAACTAAGGATGAAATTTTAAACTTGCATTGCAGGATTAGGGGCCCATTTTTGTTGCTACTTGAACAAGTCTTGTGACATAGTTTTAACTTGGCTGCTTAGGATTTTCTGAAGTTCTGTTTCTACCTCATTGTGTTTGCACATCTCTGCAGGAGTGACAGCAACTTGAAATTCACTTTTGGTATTCAAGGCAGCAGAGGTAATATGGATGGACAATAGGTACTGTAATTGAAGCAAAATACAGTAATATAAAAGAAAATTAAGTGTATCTTATGCCATCTCATAATTTGAGAAAGAGCATGTCAGAATGCTAGTGTTCTGAGAGGCTGTTTATCCAAAAATTAAGATAACAGGCCTTTTCTTACTGTACTCTCTACCATTATATCTTGGTGTGTCTACTGAATAAAGATTTGATGGATTCAACATGTTCCTTTTTGTAAGGATGGAATGATTTGGAACAATTTGTGTTCATTGTAGGATTTACCTGTCTGGCTTTCAGTTGCGCAGCAGCCTTCCTTGTTAGAGCAGCTAAAGCTATAGTAGCACTCTTGGGCTGCCACAATGGCAGTGGCATTTGTCTCAAAGAGCCACTTAGGCTCTTGCTCAGAGGTTGTTTTACCCTTCTTTACACAAAATTTGCCCAAGTTCAAGTGCTGGCTACCCACCGTACAGAATGGAAGGGGTGGGGTGGATTTAACAGCAACCAGTGATTAACCTGGCAAAAATGAAAAATAAAACTTGTTAAAAGAACTAAGAATAATGAGATGCACTTAGTGTATTAATAGTTATCTCATTTCAGAAGAGCCTTTGGGCATGCCACAGTAGCTTAATATAAATTAGTGGTGAATGACCCATACAGTGTTTAAATCATGATTACTGTATTTAAGAAGGCAGAAGTGTGTGATGTGTTGTAGAAAAAAAAATTCATCCCAAATAATTGAATGTTAAAAAACAACTGGGGAGAGATTGGAAGGCAGGCAGTGTTTTTTAAAAAAGGTGGAATATTTGGCTCATTCTCTAAAGGTGCTGGATAGCTGAAGTTTTACTATGTATTTTGCTCTAGTTTTTTGAGAAACAGTAATGATTCTGTGAAATACGTATAAATTATAGTTGACCAGACTTTTTAATATTCTGTCCAAAGGGGATTTGATTGTTAGGAAAAGCAGCAAAGATGACCTTTTAGCTTTAAGGTAGTAGGCACATTTAACAACTTCTGTACTAATGACTGTATTAAAGGTGGGAAGTTTCTTATAGAGAGTTCTTTATTGGGCCAGTTGAAGCGTTAGTGTGCTTATCTAGTATTTAAGAAAACTGTATTCCTATGCCGTGAAAAACATTTGGGGCTTGTGACTAATAATAGGACATGCCTCATTCATGGCTTATAATTTATTTCTTTGTAATTTTTAAATAATTTAAATCAAGGACACTTAACAGTATAAACTTTGCCTTGGTTAAATAAAATCAAAACTAATTCTCTCTTAATATCTGAGGGAACTGATCAGGCAGAATATTCTTGCCTTTCAACTTCAGCTTTTTTAAAACAAGGCTTTTGTTACTGTATTCTCTTCAGGCTGAAATAATTTCCAACTGTTAAATTATTGATGGAAAATTTTTTGTAATCACAGAAGGTGGTAATTCAGTAGTTAAATTTCAACTTAATTGAAGTTGTTTCTGTTCTAGAATTGCCATGGATACCTGAGCTAGAGGTCATTGCTTTATAGTTTGTTCTTTCTCATCTTCAAAAATATAGCAGTGTCCTTACCTTGAAAGGGTAAATGTTGCTAATGAACTTTCATCTATGAAGGAAGTGCTCTGGATCTTTAGGTTATAAAAGTAAAGTGTTCCTAAGGCATATATTTAAGTGTCAAGGATTGGATTTTAGAAGGTGCATTATTTGAATGAAAGAAAAGGTAATTGAGAAGAACTTTTTTCCATGAAATTGGCAATAAACATTAAAAACTACCTATACAACTTTATGGGTGTTTTATGTTCATCTGATTATACAATACAAAAGGGTTAATAAGGGTTACTTCAAGCATGGAGATTTTATTAGAGGAAGTCCTGAAAGTTAAGCATATAAATAACCCAGCTTTACATTACAATACATGAACTAATTGAAAACTTAACCTGAAATGGGAAGCACAGTATATACTGAAAGTAAGACTTCTTTGGCATTGTAAGTTAATTTTGTCTTTAGAACTAAAAACAAGTCTGTGGTAAAATAGTAAAATCAGTAACACCTCAGTTAATCTGGCATCTTTAGTAGGGGAGAAGTAGAACGAGATCTCATTCTAGGGACACAATTGGCCTCTTGTTTGAAGAATTGGATTTAGTGGCACTATCCTAAAAGCCCACAAGATGGAGATGTTTCCTGCTTTAATTTCTATCTGGAGCTGAAAATTAGTACCACATCCCCATCCCTACCCCAGTTACAAAGATGAGAAATCATTGAGCAAGTGTGATTTTATTCCTGTAAAATTGTTAGCCTTCACATAACAAATTCTGACAGTTTACCCTTAAAATAAAAATCTCCAGTCCTGTCTCTTTAAAGGGTAGGAGGTGTGTGTAAGCTCTTCGGGGCAGGCTAAGGGACAGCAAAGGGGGCAGATGTAAAAGCAGTCAGAGAGCTGCCAAGTCTGAGCTTTATAGCATTTTGCTGTAGTAAAAATACTTCACCTGAGGTGGTTTTTTTTTTTTTTTTTTTTTTTTTTTGAGTGTATATATTTGGTCTTAAAGTGTTCTGGTGGTTTCCACTTACCACCTGTCACTTTTAGCATCTTCAGGGTTTAAATATTTTATTGCTGGTTAACTGAGGTTCTACTGTAAATAAATCATAGAAGTTAATTAGTGGATTATGCTTCAATGGGTAATTTTTGCTAAGTTGTTTAATTTTGTCTTTATTAAGGACTCTTAGCACATCAAAAAACTTAGCTTACAACTTAATTGTGAGACTTAGAATTTCCCATTTTATGTGCTAAGAGTTTTGTTAATGAGAGAACCGTTAAAAAAGCTTCAGCATAGTCATGCTGGTTGCTGTGATCAGTGGGGACTGCATAGCCCTTTTATAAGTTTAATGAAGATTTGGAACAGAAATTTGAAGCTAAAATTCGTGTTTTGCTATTACTGATAACTTGTAACTTAAGACTTAAACGTGTAGTATTTTTACTTTAGGGTTACGTTTATCATTTTGGCAAGTCAAAAAGAATTTGCTGCTTCCTCACTATTTTATAGTTATGCAGATGCAGCATTAATAAGCAAAACTTGACAAAACTGGAATGGGGTGTTCTTGATACATGGTAATATAGGAAGAGTGACATCATTAAACTGCCCAGTAAATTGGTGCAGTTTGGAAAAGGTATTATTGTTATGGATACTTAAGGCAAAGTTTATTTATTTGTTTTTAGCATTTTAATACTACTTTTTGTCTTTACAGGAAAATGTTTATAGGAGGCCTTAGCTGGGACACTACAAAGAAAGATCTGAAGGACTACTTCTCCAAATTTGGTGAAGTTGTAGACTGCACTCTGAAGTTAGATCCTATCACAGGGCGATCAAGGGGTTTTGGCTTTGTGCTATTTAAAGAGTCGGAGAGTGTAGATAAGGTAGTGTGTTATGTGTTCTGATCAGTTAATAATATAAGATGTGGATAGTTTGATACACTAATTTGCCTGCTCATGATTTCCCCTTTTGCAATAAATGAAGGAAGAGCTATAGTTCTTAACCAGTACATTTTATGAAGAGTACTCTTTAATTGTTTACTGAATATCTTCTATATGCCAGGCTGTACTTGAAAAAAAAATTAACTTTAAAAATACTGAGACCTAAAGACACCTTATTGAAAGGATGATCTGTAACAAGTTCGCAGAAGTATAGATTTTGGAATTTCTTGGGCTAAGGGGAAGTAGCAGTCATGTTTATGTTGGTGACAGTTAATGGTGAGATGGTTTTCTAGTAATTGATTAGATTTGTGTCTCCTGTCCCCATTCTTATTGACACTTAGGTTTGAACACTGTTCTTTATTAGCTGATGTCACATCACCACAATTTGACAGTTTAGTTATAAGCAAGTCAGCATATACCTGGCATTAGCTGTATTTGCAATTATTAAGTAAGTTAATAATCTGAACTTCAATTAAGATACATACTTAAAATGAAAAACTTCAATTCCCTTAGGTCATGGATCAGAAAGAACATAAATTGAATGGGAAGGTGATTGATCCTAAGAGGGCCAAAGCCATGAAAACAAAAGAGCCTGTTAAAAAAATTTTTGTTGGTGGCCTTTCTCCAGATACACCTGAAGAGAAAATAAGGGAGTACTTTGGTGGTTTTGGTGAGGTATGTGATAATGTTTTGACCCAGTTTTTGTCAAAATTAGTGTGAATATAATTGTCACATTATATTTTCAAACTTGTTATGAAGTTTGGACTAATTATGTGATTTGTTTTGAAAGATGAATATTGTAAATTATTGGCAGATCTTCGAAGCTTTGATGATTGCATTTTTCTCATTTTTTGAAGGTACAGGTACACAAAGATGAAATAGATATTGTTACCTTGAGAAATTTACCAGATTAGTAGAAGAAATAAAAATAGATACATGAGGAAGAAACACAGATTGGATTACCTGAGATATAGAAGGAAATCATTCAGTTGAGAATAGGAAAAGAATGAATTAAGAATAGGATGTAGTGCCTTCGCAGTTTAAAAAAATGTGTGTGTGCAAATTTTATGAGTCTAATTACAGACTTAGTGAAACCAAAGTTCCTTTTGTGAAATAATGATTTAAAGCTAAGATGAGAAATTTGTGGCTTTGCATGCCAGATACAGCCTGTAGACCTCTTTTGCTTGATTTAAGCAGAGCATGTTTTGTTTGTATTTAGGTTGAGTTACTTTCCACAGGTATCTGGATATCTAGCTTTTCTTTAAATATTTGCAAGAGTAAGCAACATTGGAACTGCCTTCTTGCATGGCACAGTAGCCATCTAAGACGAGAGTAGCAGTCTCTACCTTTGGTTAGTTATATGTTCTCCAGTTTTCAGTGGTCCTCACCACTCCCAGTTTTTTCCTAAATGCAGTCGTCTTTATCCTGTTTTTCTTAAAATTGTTGCCTTCTGTTCTTGGTCGGCATTTGAGTTTGTGACCCTTGAATTAGGTAGCAAATGTCAGTACCCTGTAAAGCTTGCTTTTATAAATAGGTTTGAAGACTTTTTAGGTGGAATGGATGTTCTAATTTGAAGAATTCTTTCAAAAGATTAGAATAAATAGAGCAGAATAGGATTTGGGGGCCAAATATGTTTTCTTTGTTCGTTTTTCCCACTAAACTTGTGCTTTTATTGTCAATCACATGCAA